>NW_025959175.1:0-30859 GCF_023159225.1 Perognathus longimembris pacificus | reverse complement strand
AAATTCCAGAACAGGTATCTTGTGTGTTATGGAGAGGTGGTCTATGTCCATGCATAACAGTGGCTTGTTTTGCTCGCTTTGCATTCTTGGATACTAGACATTGCTTTCCACCTCAACAGCCATACTTTACGGTATGAAATATATATATATGTATGTATTACTACATACGTAGGAATCATGAGGATGTGGGCATACATTCTTTTT
Source organism: Perognathus longimembris pacificus (assembly GCF_023159225.1). Classification (NCBI taxonomy): domain Eukaryota; kingdom Metazoa; phylum Chordata; class Mammalia; order Rodentia; family Heteromyidae; genus Perognathus; species Perognathus longimembris. The sequence continues at coordinate 30,655 of NW_025959175.1, read as the reverse complement.
CTAGCAGAGTTATTTTGTATAATGAAGTATTTTCTCTGCAGAGAAATCAAAGGAAAACGGTAAGTGCTAAAATTATTGCAGATGATCTTTAGTCACTCTTGATGCTGATGCTATTTCCTCTGCATTGTTGCGTGTTCTCCTTGTAATATGTTACAGATAGAAAAGCTTTTTTTTCTGAAAAAAAAATGCTCCGAAGTGAATTTTCAATCAGTGTGACAACTTAAATGCAGTCCAAATTTTATGGTGAAATAATTTCAACATTTGAAAGTTTTAGATTTTTCCCCGAAATAATTTCTTGTTCCATGTACAGTTTTTCCGTTACTAAAGAAGTGATCTTGATGAATTTGTGTCAGAAATAAGGAAAGTCGCAATGGGCTAGATCCAAACAGCAGATGAACAGTAAGAACAGGACTCCAGTTCTCTTAGGCTGGCTCATCCAATGCTATCCATAAGGCAGATACAGGAAGTTATGCTGACTCAAGAAAAAGAGCAAAGAATTAAACATTTTCTTATGCTGAAAATTACAATGGGATTTTATTGAGTTTGGTCAAGAACACTGTGAACATTTTTTTTTGAGCTTTTCTCTAGTTTCCTTATTTTGTGGTGGTCTTCAGATTATTAGATCTTTACAAATCCACATGAATAAAGAACATTTACTGTTCTGAATTGAAATAGGTTGTTTGTTTGTTAGCTACGACTTACCTTTAAGGTCGCTAGAGGATTTAATTTGACTTGTATTTTAGACTTCATTTTTAATGAGTAGAAATTATACTGGAAGGCAGGGTCTGGCTGTGTTGCCTTGGCTGGTATTAAGGCAAAGTGCTCAATCAATTCTTCTGTCTCAGAGTCTGGAGTCACTGGGTCTGAAATGTGAGCCCCGGTGCCCCAATACCCAGCTTCATTGCATTTCCTTATTTTCCCAGGTATAGGGATGAGAATTTGATTGTGTTTGTCACTGAGTGACAAAAGAATTGGGAGTGTGTTTCATCTTCCCCCTCTTCTCTCTCCTTCTCTTCACCTCTCCTTTGTCTTCCCATCCCCTTCTCCCTTCCTTCCTTTCCTATTCCTCTCCCCTCCTTCTCTTGTCCCTTCCCCTTTCTCTCCCTCTCTTTCCCCTTGCCCCTCTTCTGTTACCTTCTCTCCCCCCTCTTCTCTCCCCTTTCTTCTTTTTCTTTTCTTTTCTTTTTTTTTGGCCAGTCCTAGGCCATGAACTCAGGCCTGAGCACTGTCCCTGGCTTCTTCCTGCTCAAGGCTAGCACTCTGCCACTTGAGCCACAGCGCCACTTCTGGCCATTTTCTGTATATGTGGTGCTGAGGAATCGAACCCAGGGCCTCATGTACACGAGGCAAGCACTCTTGCCACTAGGCCATATCCCCAGCCCTCTTATTCTTTTCTTGCAGCACTGGGAATCAAACCCAGGGTCTTGAGCATGCTAGGCCAACCCAAATGGAGTTTTTTCTGATATTATATTTGGAAAAAATGACTGTGTTTTTCAAATATTGTTAATCCCTAAAATTCTCATCCCCCAAACACAATAATCCCAAACCCTATGGAAGTTCACAGCCAATTAAACTAGTTGTAGTTGAGTATTTGAGTTTGTTCTTCTCCATCATGAGATTTAGGATGACCTCAGATGTGGGCCATGCAGTTAATCTGACAAAGGCACGGGCCATACCAGCCTGGAGAGGACTTCCAGAAGCAGGTTGTCCAGAGTCTGGCTTGACATTATAACTAGATTATAACTGTAATTTTGGGTTGGTTTTCATCAGACGATGACATGCAATTCAGCTATACAGAAAGAAATGTGTATCCACAATTTTTGGTCATGTTCTGTGGCTGAGAATAGCCTGTGGTTTTTTTCTCCTCAACAATGAATACTGTTTCAGATGGTAGTTAAGATGATCATATTAATTAGTATGAGGGCATCTATGTAGTTATGAAATCTAGTCCTAGGTCATTAGGACAACATCCTCTGTTCACCATACCTTACAAACTTTAGTACCAAGAACATAAAAGTCTCTGGGATATTTTTAGGATGTTGGAGGTTACACATTAGAAGCCATAAGTTTAATAGGGGCATTGTCTCTTCAGAAGAGTCTGTCTATCACATGTGAAGATTTCTAAACCTCCCATGCCTTTGCCACATCATGGCGATGAATCCTAATGTTGGTATTCTCAAGTTATTTCTAAGTTTTCAACATAGTTCCACTGATAGTAAGAAACATTAGAACTTCCTGTTCTTTAACGTATATACCACAGCAAAGAAACGTAGGCAAAGGTAGGACCCAGGAATCAATGCCTGTAACCCTAGCTTCTCAGGAGGGTGAGATCTGAGGATTGCAGTTTGAAGCTACTTGGGGCAAGAAAGCTTATGAGACTCTTATCTCCAATAAACTACTCAGAAAAATCTGGAAATGGCACTGTGGCTCATGTGGTAGAATGCCAGCCTTGAGCAAAAGTTGCTTGGGACAGTGCCCAGAGTTCAAGTCCCAGGACAAACAAACACAAAAATCTCATGCAAGTGTAAGAATTTATTGATTTGGTATGAATTTATTGTAATAAACACGTATAAAGACAATATCATTGTTGAAAAAGACTAAAGAGAAATCAGTGTCAATGTGTTTGAAGAAAATGGGGTCATTTGATGTTTAAATCTGCCTTTGGCCTTTTTTATTGCATACAAGTTGTCTAGTCTGACATGTTAGGTTGTGTTGAATGCTCTGCTCCGGTTCTCTAATGGTACCAAATAGGGTAATAGATTAGAACTAGGAGAGATGAGCAGCTACAGCTCATATTTGCCTTGAAATCTTGAGCATTTTCTGATTAAATCCTGGGATGATCAGTGAGTCAACTTTGCTCAGCATACTAAACCATGATTTTCCCCCCATCTTGGTGACATGGTTGAAATTGTAAATATCAAGTGTGTTTGAACAAGAGCATGATCCATAGACCTGGATCTGAACCTACTTCACATATGCCTTATTACAAGAAGACATTATAAATCGCCTAACTAGAAATTAGAAATCTACCTTTTAGCAAGTCTATTTTGAAGTTGGAAAATACTCGTTTTCCTCTGCAAAAGAATGGTCTCTGTAGCATCCAGTGAAATGGATTATCTAATATCAGAGATACGAACCTCAGACTCACAGAAGCCAGAAGGCATTAGTCGACCTTGTGCTGGGCTTAATGGGATAGCTTTTTAGAAGAATTTGGCCAACAGCACACAAGTCTAGCTGGGCATTATAAATCTAGAATGGCTCAGGATGAATTTAACCTCACTCCCCGACCCATCTTCTTCTCCTGTGTCTCCCAGTGAATGGTGTCATTGTCCAAACCAGACTGAAGTTGCCTCTTTAAATTTTAATTTTGGAAAAAATGGGATTAAGTGGTGAAAGGTGCCAGAGAAAATGATGAATAATGGAAATAGGTAGTAACTACCGGCCTGTGTACATGTTAAATAATTGTTTATGTGAATGTAAGCACTTAGAATTACAAATGAATATCTTTCATAGTTGATTTCATTTCTGTGGCAATCTTAACTCCAGTCCTAAGGCACACAAAAATATGAGTGAGACTGAACTGTTATTGATTACTGATGTGACTCTACTGGTGTCAGTCAACAAGTGGTGAGATTCTTCTTTTGTCAAACTATTGCTGAGACTGAGCCATTGTCAAGTGTTGGTGACACATTACTGGTACCATTCCTGCGGTGTCAGAACCAGAGCAATGTCTTCTGTAATTGAAATGAATCAACTTTGCCTTGGAGCTTTACTATACTAATCAAACTAGAGATGGATGAACAGGAAATACTCTTCTGTCTCAGTGACAGAAATTGTCTGTCTACAGACATTTCTCTTGGTCACTATGGCAACTACCCCTCTCCACACTTTGCTAGCCATTAAGATGTATCAAGACAGAGATGACCGTTTGCAGCATCAGGTATTTGAAATAAAAAGAGATTTGCTAGAAAGTTGGAAAGTTATTTCTTGGAGGAAAAGTGAGATCCTTAAAAACCTTAATTGACTTTTTTTCTTACTTGAAAAGTAGTTTGTTTCTTTCTTCAGTGACGGTGAAGCTGTGTGCATAGGACAATCCATGCCCTTCATGCGCCTGTGTTTAGGAATCTGCTCCCTGGCAGTGACCTGGCAGGGCAGAGTTACATAGACAAGCAAAATCTCAGTTCCTGCCACCTGGGGCAGGCAATCATAGTCAGGGAAATGAAACCTAAGGAGCAGATGGATTTCAAAGTGATTTGTAGACTTAAAAGTGATAGGAAAATATAGTAGTTTAAAAGTTTACCAAAGCAATCAGGGCTGGGAATGTGGCTTAGTGGTATAGTGCTTGCCTAGCATGCACGAAGCCCTGGGTTCGATTCTTCAGTACCACATAAACAGAAAAAGCCAGAAGTGATGCTGTGGCTCAACTGTTGGCATGCTAGCCTTCTGCAAAAGAAGCTTAGTGACAGTGCCCAGGTCCCTGAGTTCAAGCCCCAGGACTGGCAAAAAAATTTACAAGCAATAAATTAATAAGCATTACACAAAAAGTAAAAATATTCCAAATTGGTAGGCCATTGCTCTCAGAAAGAGTTCAGCGACAACGCTTCTGAAAGGGTAGTGATTGGATTTAGAATGACTATACTTAGGAATCAGTCATTTAAGTATGACAGGCTCTTCAGAGTAGATACTCAGAATACATGGAGAGCCTTTTAGAGGCAGAACTTGGGCAGTTTTTTGGGATCATGGCAAAGTGGCTAAAAGCATAACGTGGAGGCTAAATGTTACGTGGTACCAATACACTGTTCATGGTCCTATTTGTTGTTGTTGGGGGTTTTTGTATGACATTTAGCTGAAAAGTTAATTATAAAATCATAAAGTTAATACAATTATAACTAAAATTTATTGAGTGCTTATTCAATAGTGCAGTCAGGCACTATTTCAAGAGTTTTGCATGTTTTATTCTCTAATTATAGGGGATAAGCACTATTTTTTCTTAAAAAAATTTATTTCCATGTTTGCAGCTGATAAACTGAGGTACAGATAGAATAAAGGTCAGAGAGCAAGTAGTTCAGAGCCACTGATCAAGTCAAGCAGATAAAGCTCATAGGGTTAGTTAGTGTCGTATGGGACAGCGGCTTAAAAGTAAAAAGGTGTCTAGAGAGTGTAAAGACTGGAAAAATACTGGATTTGTGACAGGGGTGTGGGGGGAAATCCCTTTTGAACTCTGCACAGAAGAGTCACATGAAACTATTTTGAAGAGAAGAAGCTGGGTGAATCCAGGGCACCAACTAGAAACCATAAGACCAGGCTACAAGTTTCTCAGCTGGGGAGTAAAAGTTTGAAGTAGAGTGAGGGCAGAAAGGATGGAAAGGAAGGCCTGGGAAGGGAATTCATTTGAACCCTGCTACTAATTGGTGAGGGAGAAGAAGGTATTAATGATGATTTGTATGCTTTTTTGGGTTAATGGTGATTGCATTAGCAGGTGGAGAGCCTGTTCTTTTATTGATTGAACTTCCTAATGCTGACCATTCTCAAGTACCCTTCCTTTGAAATTATCTTTCCTCCTTTGTGCTGGTGATAACTGTTGCACCTCATCTCTCCACTCTCCCCACCCTCCTTCAGTGGTTCTTTTCTGAAGTTGGCACTCTTCACTATCCAATCTGAGACTCATTTCTTTCCCTCTCCACTATGCTACAGAGTAGATATGCTGTCCACTTAGCTTCAGTCTGAAAGCTGCACAATTTCATGGAGGAGACAGCTGGGATCCATTCCCCTCTTCACCATATTAGCTGTGGTGTGGAATAATAGTCTTTGATACTGTTTTGCTCGTGTGTGAATGTGAATGATACCTCCATAATGGAGTTTTTCAATGCACCGAGTCTAGAGAAAAGGCTCCCAACACAGTGGTCCCTTGACAAGTTTTATTTGCTCTTTTTCTTTTCTTCCCTCTTCCTCCTATCCAAATATTTCCTTTCAGTTGAAGTCACTTCCCTGATGGGGATTCCTCCTATGTTAACAGAAATAGTCATGGTTCTCGTTTGCTTGCCAAATGTTAAACTGTGCACAATCACCTTTCATAGACAAATAGCACAGCGATTGTCTTTTGGTTTCAAACATGGAATGAGTTAAAACTCTAAAAATATAAGAGATAGGAACTACAACAGAGTTATAATCATAAACGGGTTGTACGTGAAACAACTTCAGACAGAGGGGCAAAGATTTATCTTCCAGTTGGACTCCAAAATACAGCATAAAACAAGCTGTAGGAACATAATATATGAAAGATAAAAATTTCCAACCCCCTTACATATCTCGAAATTGTATTTGTACAGATGTTATGAATGATACAATAGCTGATCTTTAATGTAGAGTAGGAATTTTATTTGATGAAACAGATGGTATTGAAAAAATTTATCTCAGCAAAGTACTGACTCATACAGAATAATATGAACTTTTTCATTTTGCAATGGGAGGGTAGATGAGCCTAAGTAAACTTGCTAAAAATGTATTAAAAAACCTAAGCTCTTCAAAATAAGCCCAGGGACAGTTCCCAGGCTATGAGCTTGAGCTCCAGGACTGGCATAAGAGGAAGAGGAAGAGCAGGAGGATGTGGAGGAGGAAATGCTTAGGGTTAGCAGTATGAAGTGGGACTGTCCTGGGTTTATTTAAACTCCAGCCTTGCCATTTCCTACTTCTGTGACTTAATCCAGTTACTTAACTTCTTTGAGTCCAAGCTTTTTCTCCATTTGAGAATAATAATATCATCATGTGGCATATGTCCTATTAAGTGGTTACCTTTATATAAAGACATTCATTCAGTGTCTAGCAGAAGATATGTAGTAAGTGCTAGATATTGTTGAAAACTGGGTGTGAAGCAGTTGCAAGCCTTACTAATTAGGTGCTCTAGGGAAGGTTTGTTAATCTTAATTCCTCAGCTTTTTTCTCTCTTTCAGCCAACCTTCTCAAACTTTCTTTTAAGAACTAAAGGAGTTGTGTGTGTGTGTGTGTGTGTGTGTGTGTGTGTGTGTGTGTATGTGTGTGTGTGCAGGGTACTTCACACTTTATCTAGCCTAAAAGAAAACTGATATAGAGTCATAAAAGAAGTTGTGTGTAGTTTTATTAACCATAGTAGAAAGTTTAGACTTAATTTCAAATATTCTAAGAACACATTGGAAAATTTTAGCTAGAAAAGTGATGTGCCATGTTTTAGAAAGATCCCCTTGATTACTGTGGTGTTGTAGAATGATTGGGATCAAGGAGTGCAATGGGAGAGCCAGGAAGCATGTTCAGACATGCTATCAATAACTGTGATGCTCAAAACCATGAAAGAAACAGAGACATACTCACTAGACACTATATTGAAAATTAACTATATAACTTGTGTGGGGGGAATGGAAGAAAACACAGGGAGAGAGCTTGCGGAAGGGGTGACATTGTCTAAAAAGAAATGTACTCATTACCTGGCATGTTCTTGTAATCTCTCTGTACATCACCTTTTAAATAATAAAAGAATACAAAATTACAAAAATAAAAAATACAGGATAAATAGCACCTTTTGCCATCCATAACTATTTTCCGTATATTTAAATACAATTTCTAAAGAAAAAAAAACAAAAATCCTAAGCTCTTGTTCAAATATAAACATTACCTGTAAAAGGCTTTTCCCTGATTGAACTCATTTTCTTAGAGCCCATTCAGTATCTCATAGGTAGTATAACCTCCATTTTTAATCGACATATTTATAAAAATCTACAGGTAAAATGATACATACTTATCAAGTACGACATATTTTACACATAGAGTGGTTAAATCTAGCTAACATATATATCGCAGATTATTATCATTTTTGTGGTGAGAACACTCAACATCTACCCTGTACTCTCAGAAGGTAGATTAAGAGTTTATGCGTAAGACCCAAATTTACAGGAGGCCTAGAGATTTAATTGCCAAGACTTCAGCAATGGTATTGGCAAATATCAAACTTAGGTCTTTGTAATTCTTAGACGTTTTGCCATGTTGCCACAAAAGCCTCATGAGCATTAAGAGGATTTCAATTGAACACTAGTCTGAAAAAATGAGGTTTTGGTGAAATTGGAAAAATAATAATAGGATGTGAGATTAAAACTCTGTTAATCTTTATTCTTGATGATTCTTTCTACTCCCATTCCTCTGAAAATCTAAAACGATAGAATCTCAAAACAGATTTCAAAAATTCAATACCTCTCAAATATTCAGATGAAAATATACATGCTTCCCAGTAGTAAAGAGAGGAACAAGTAAGTTATAAGACATAGCCCAAATGCCTATGGTCTGAAGTCCTGTCGCACTCTTATTCTTCTCATTCCATACCTGTGGCTTTAGTGTAAGTTTCCTGTGATCAGCTGACAGAAGAAGAAACTGGGGCCTGCTTTACAGAACCTTCTGTGTGATATTCAGGCACCATGTAAGAGTAGATAGTTGTAGCACTTTGACTCTATACTAGGATGATCTTGAAAGGACGCTGGTAAAGGGAAATTCTCTAGGTGGGCAGAACATTGAGCAGTGTCTCTGTTGGTTGGCTTACAGGGAGAAGGGGCCAGTTGAGTGACTTTATGGATGTATGAGCTCTTGTGTGAGTTGTTTGGCTAGCTGGTTAGGGACTTAGAAGAGGCATGACTGGAAAATTGGTCACAAGGAAATTGGGGATGAGGTAGGTGGTAGAACTTGCTGAGTGGGCACAATACCAAAAGATAACCTGAGTGGAGGATGATGTTTGTAATTAAGTGAAAAGATTGCTCCTTTTTGTGGCTAGAAATCATCCTTTTCCCATGCCACTCCTGTTCTTACACAATGGAGCCATGTGCAAAATGGCCATGAACCACTGGGTGGGGACTATGCATGGCTTCGAAAGCATGACTGACTCGCCATGCTGACCCAGCTATGGCCATTGCTGATTGCCCAGTCATCTGACCAAAGAGATGAGTAGTGGTGGCTGATAGGGTACTGTTTTCCAGAGTGATTGAAGCTAATGATGGTGGATATATTTCTTCGGATCACTTTTGTCATAGAGCAGTATTTGTTCTTACTGGAATTCTCATTTCCTATATATACACCTTCCTTGCATGCAATGATTGTGATAAATTACCATCCATGGGCTTATAGAATGTTTGATCTGCCATCATGGTATTCAAATAGCATTGCTTCTGGTCAAGGGACTCACCTTCCAGCAAAGGATAGACATAATGCTCATGGTGGTAGAATTCACTGGTTTGCTATGACATCCTGCAGCTGCTGGCAGGACAGTGTGGTGGAAGACTTTGTCATGATGCCATAACTCCCATCAAGCCTACCAAGCTTCCCCAGGAGACTGTGATACTGTGAATTGAATAGGTGGGATTTTTCTCTGAAATTAGAATCAATGGATTGAAGAATCATATGGTGAACATGGTAGTGACACCACCCACGATTACTCTTAGTGACCCATTAACAAAATTTTTGTTTCCTGTTCCTATGATCTTACTTTGTGCTGACCTAGAGGCCTTTGTCCTAAAGGAAGGAATGTTTCAATCGGGAGACACAATGGTTCCATTGAACTGGAAGTGAATTCTGCTCCCTGGACGCTGTGGCTTTCTCATGCCTCTGAATGGACAAGCAAAGAAGGAAGCTACTGTGCTGGCTGGGGGGATGGATCTGTTTGCAATCAGGGGGTATCGGATAGCTACTTCCTAGTGTCTGGGTCCTAGAAGATCCCCGAAGGTGCCTTTTGGTATTAACGTGTTCTGTGATTAGGGTCGATGGAAAACTTTTTTTTTTTTTTTTTTTTGCCAGTCCTAGGGCTTGGACTCAGGGCCTGAACACTGTCCCTGGCTTCTTTTTGCTCAAGGCTAGCACTCTGCCACTTGAGCCACAGATACACTTCTGGCTTTTTCTATATATGTGGTGCTGAGGAATCGAACCCAGGGTTTCATGCATGCTAGGCAAGCACTCTACCACTAAGTCACATTCCCACCCCGATGGAAAACTATTACAGTTACCATATCTAATGGACTATCAGTTGTACAGACCCTTTAAGAATGAAGGTTTGTATTACCTGGCCCAGTATAAAACCATAAGTAGTTTGGTGAGACAAAGGGAAAACAGAATAAGTAGAGAGAGAAAGTAATTATAAGTAACCACAGGTGACCACATGGGCAACTGTAGAAATAATTGTCAGGACTATGTCTTCTTTATTTACTTATGATTGTATTTGTGTATTTAGGAGTTTTCTGTGCACATATGTAAATATACTAAGCCAGTGTTCTCCTTAAGTTGCTTGTTATGTAACCTAAGAGGTATCGTAGTGTTAAGTGTTGTTAATTTGACATCACTTGCTTTTTTTTTTTTTTAATTCGGTTGGTCATGGGGCTTGAACTCAGCCTGAGAGCCTGCCCCTGAGCTTTTCTCCTTAAGACTAGCACTCTACCACTTTGAGCTCCACTTGTGGATTTCCAGTGATTAATTGGAGATGAGCATCTCAATGGATTTTTCTTCCTGGGCTGACTTTAAACTTTGATCTTCAGATCTCAGCCTCCTGAATAGTTAGGATTACAAGTGGGAGCCACCAGTGCCTTGCCTGGTACATCCTATTATTGCACTTAAATGATTGGATCTTGTGAAGTATAAACATTGCCCATGTACTGGTGTGTTCCTTCTGGAGAAAGGCTAGTTTGTCTGGTTATATATGTATGAATTATGATACAAGGATGCTTGTTTCTGTCAGTATTGAGAGATTGGGTATAATGTAAGATGATGTATATTGATAAATATGAGCAGATTTGTGGTAGTTAATTGGTTTATGTGTCAATTTAAGTTGGCCACAGGTACTGAGATACTTAATTCAACCTTATTCTGACTGTGTCATACTGATGGCATCTCATTAAAAACCTTTTGAGAGATATCTAATTTTATTTTTTTTCAATTTTTATTATCAAACTGATGTACAGAGAGGTTACAGTTTCATACATTAGGCATTGGATACATTTGTTGTACTGTTTGTTACCTCGTCCCTCATTCCCCCCTCCCTCCTCCCCCTTTCCCTTTCGCCCCCTGAGGTGTTCAGTTCACTTACACCAAACATTTTGGCAAGTATTACTTTTGTATTTGTTTGTCTTTTTTTACCCTGTGTCTTTCAATTTTGGTATTCCCTATTCAATTTTGGTATACACGGTTTCCAATATACTCAGATAAGATTACAGAGATAGTGTAGGTACAACCACAGGAAGGTGATACAAGAACATCATCAATAATAGAATCTACAGATACATATGGGATATTGAAAGTAGTTACAACTGTGATATAACAATTGTTTCCATAACATGGAGTTCATTTCACTTAGCATCATCTATGTGTTCATAAGGGTATAGCTATTGAGCCTTGTGATGCTCTGCTATGACAGGACTAAACCTGTACTAATTATTCCCAATAAGGGAGACCATAGAGTCCATGTTTCTTTGGGTCTGGCTCACTTCACTTAGTATAATTTTTTCCAAGACCTTCCATTTCCTTACAAATGGGACAATGTCATTCTTTCAGATAGAAATATAAAATTCCATTGTATATATGTACCATATTTTCCTGATTCATTCGTCTACTGAGGGGCATCTGGCGTGGCTCCAGATTCATGCTATGACAAATTGTGCTGCGATGAACATTATTGTGCTGGTGGCATTACTGTGATTTTGTTTGTGGTCTTTTGGATAGATACCCAAAAGTGGGGCTGCTGGGTCATAGGGGAGTTCTATATTTAGCCTTCTGAGGAATCTCCATACTGCTTGCCAGAGTGTCTGAACCAGTTTACATTCCCACCAACAATGGATTAGGGTTCCCTTTTGGCCACATCCCCTCCAGCAATTGTTATTGTTAGTTTTCTTTATATAGGACATTCTTACTGGGTGAGATGGAATCTCAGTGTTGTTTTGATATGCATTTCTTTCATGGCCAGTGATGTAGGGCATTTTTTCATATGTCTCTTGGCCATTTTCATTTCCTCATCAGAGAAGTCTCTTTGTAAGTCTTTAGCCCACTTGATGAGGGGGCTATTGGTTCTTTGCGGTTTTGTTTTGAAAGAAGGTAATTTTTTAGTTCTGCATATATTCTAGATATGAGGACTTTGTCTGTTGAATGTCCAGTAAAGATCTTCTCCCAGTCTGTGGGCTTTCTGTTAATCTTGTGAGCTATGTCACTTGTCGTGCAGAAGCTCTGCAGTTTGGTGCAGTCCCATTTGTCCAACCTTTCTTTGATTTGTAGCGTTTCTGTGTCTTTGTTAAGGAAGTTCCGTCCTGTGCCAAGGAGCCCAAGTATTTCTCCTACTCCTTCCTTTAGTGTTTTCAGGGTGTCTGTTATGATTTCGAAGTCTTTAATCCATTTGGAATTGATTTGGGTGCCGGGTGACATATAAGGATCTAGTTTCAGTTTGTTGCATGTGTTGAGCCAGTTTTGCCAGCACCACTTGTTAAAGAGGATATCTTTCTTCCATACTATTGTTTTAGCTCCTTTATCAAAGATTAAGTAGGCATAGTTCTGTGGGTTCATTTCTGGGTCTTCAATTCTGTTCCATTGGTCTTCAGGCCTGTTCTGGTGCCCATACCAAGCTGTTTTTATTACTATAGCTTTATAATACAGCTTGAAGTTGGGTATTGTTATTCCTCCAGCACTGTTCTTTCTGCCTAGGATTGTTTTTGCTATTCTAGGTCTTTTATTGTTCCATTTGAATTTCTGGATTGCTTCCTCTATTTCATTAAAAAATGGTGGTGGTATATTAATGGGTATTGCATTGAATTTGTAGATAGCCTTTGGCAATATTGCCATTTTGATTATATTAATCCTCCCAATCCAGGAGCATGGGAGGTTTTTCCATTTCCTTACTTCTGACTTAATTTCATTTTTCAAGCTTTTAAAGTTCTCATATCTAGTTTAAAGGCAAGAGAACCAGTAACCGGGTACTAGACACCTAGGTGCCCATATTCTTAGCTGCTCTGGAGGCTAAGTTCTGACCATTGTGGATCAAAGTCAGTGTGGACAGGAAAGTCTGTGAGACCCTTATCTGCAATTAACCACTAAGAAGCCAGAAGCTGAGCTCTGGCTCAAATGGTAGAATAGTAGCCTTGAGCATAAAAGCTCAGGGGCAGCACCCAGAATCCTGGGTTCAAGTCCCAAAACTGGCACCAAAAAAAAATGACAAAGCCAACTACTTACTGACAACGAAGAGCTCATTCATCTAAGCATCGACCTAGAATTCTAAACACTAACCCATTACTCTTCTTACTAGATACTCATCTCCTGAAATCAAAAAGGCTTAGGGTCCTTTTTCCTATTTATTTAGCCCATGTAGCCTCAGTATTTTCTCAAAAAGAATCAAGATTTTCTTTTGGTAAATTAGACCATTTGAACCAAATGATGGTAAATTAGAAAGGTATGTGAATTTTAGCTATTCCAAACTATGAAAAACACACAGTAACCCAGTTTCCTTGCTCACAAATAACTTTGTTGATAGATGAGAATCGGATACTCATTGGAGCCATTTTAATGAACCCGTAAGATTTAAGAATAATTCATATACTAAAGTATTTCAAAACAGTTCACTTGAAACACTTAAGTTATAAATTTTGTAATTTAATGTATTGGTTTCTTTTTAGAAAACTCTATTAGATAGAAAGATGAAAGGTGAAGTTGAATCTCATCTTGATCAAATTGTACCACATAGAGTGTTAACATTGGAATTAGGATAATTTGCTATGTTGCACTTATTTACAGTTTTATTTTCCCTATTTTTAGATGTTAAGATTGACTTTTAATTGCAGAGAATAAGATTATTGCCTTTATATAATCAAACTTCTAATATGTATCGAGCCTTTGGTGGACAAAGTCTAGCTCATGAACGCACTCATTATCAAAGGAGATGCATTATGCTTTGGGATGTGGGAAGATAATGGGGTATTATCACGACATGAATCTTGGATTTCAGTTATATATATGCATATATACGTATGTATATATACATATATACGCATATGTATACACACATATATATAGACACATATGTATATGTGCATATAGAGAGAGAAAGTTTATTAGGAGAGAGCACATGTAAAGAATTACAATGTATGAGGATCATTGTGTTTCATAAAAGAAGTCCATGAACAGCATTCTATGAGACTTGGGAGAAAAGAGTTGTTACTGTTGCCTGAGAAAGGTTCATGGATATCTGTCTGGAGGTGCTGGCATTTGATCTCTGATCTTAAAGCCAAACTAGATTTGAACAAGAGAGTCTTTGAGGGTTTCAGTCATGCCTCTGAATTAAAGTGGGTAAATGATCTAGTCTTTACACAATGTCTCGCACCAAGTAGAGTGTCAATAAATGCATGAGGGGGGCTGGGGCTATAGCCTAGTGGCATGAGTGCCTGCCTCGGATACACAAGGCCCTAGGTTCGATTCCCCAGCACCACATATGCAGAAAACGGCCAGAAGCGGTGCTGTGGCTCAAGTGGCAGAGTGCTAGCCTTGAGCGGGAAGAAGCCAGGGACAGTGCTCAGGCCCTGAGTCCAAGGCCCAGGACAGGCCAAAAAATAAAAAATAAAAAAATAAAAATAAATGCATGAGGATTAAGTGCATAATCTGCAAGTTGACTGTTACTGCCTGCTTGTCTGCCTTGTGAATGATGTCAGAGAAGTCACTGGAGAACATTTTCCCAAGAGCTAACTTGCACAATGTTTCTTCACTTACCAAGGGCTTTAACTGCTTTGCTTCCCCGTATTCCAATTCTCATAAACATTGGCCACCATGCTTTGTCTCTAAAACATGGTGCAGCTGCTGGGTGGTCCTTCTACCGACCCCTAACAGAGTCAGCTGTTCACCAGAGAGTAGGATTGATGTCTGACCAACAGATGATCCCGTGCAGGGAATGAGAGGAGAGGAGGGGCTGCTGGGAGGCAATTTGTGTAGTGGCTTGGCTTGATTGTATTAAACGGGTAGAGATGGATGGAAGCTTAGTTTCAAGCCAGTTCTGAAGATAGGTAATTTGTGTCAAATAGTTCTGAAGAGCTGTATCCATGGAGGGAAGTGGAGTGGAGAGCCGAGTCCAGTGCCATTATAGATTACATGCTTACAGCCTGGGTAGCAATGAGATTTTAACCTTCACATAGGACCCAGATATTCATGACCCATGTCATCAATAGACCAAGGTTGGTATAGGTTAAAAAACTTCAAACTACCTTAGCCAAGGACTAGACCAGTCATCGTTTTAACAATTCTGTAGGATGTGTGAAAGGGGAAGATGATTTTGACAGGAAGACCGTAAGTGCTTTCTCAGGTGTTTCCCCTCTCTCTAGCATTTGTCTCTCTGAGTGTTCTTCCTTGCTCAAACTTACATTCTCTTTTATGACATTTTTCTTGATTGTCTTCTTTTTCGCTGGTCTCTTCCCCTCAGAATCCTTTCTTCCTTGGGCTGGCAAGAACAGCCCCCATGAATTTTACTGGATCTCTCTCTCTCTCTCTCTTTCTCTCTCTTTTTTTAATGTCTTGATATTGACGTTGTCCTCTGTTTGGAAGAAACTTCTGTGTTGACTTTCACCTCTGGGGTTTTGAGTTGTAGTTACAGGGTGGTCATCCCAAATAAAATGTGTTAGTGTCACCTTCTACATCGTACCTCCAAGACTGAATCTATTGGCTCATTCTATTCCTCCTGATAGCCGCCTACTGTTTTATTTTCTGTCTTGCTGTCATCCAGTTCATGCTTTTCTATAAGTCTTACATTTGTTACTTATATATTTTTAGTATCCTTGTGACGTAATTCCTTTCTTTTTTTTTTTTAAATTTTTATTATTAAACTGATGTACAGAGGTTACAGTTTCATACATTAGGCATTGGATACATTTGTTGTACTGTTTGTTACCTTGTTCCTCAAACCCCACTCCACTCTCCCCCTTACCCTTTCCCCCCCTGAGTTGTTCAGTTCACTTACACCAAGCATTTTTGCACGTATTGCTTTTGTATTTGTTTGTCTTTTTTTTACCCTGTGTCTCACAATTTTGGTATTCCCTTTCAATTTCCTAGTTCCAATACCAGTATACACGGTTTCCAATATACTCAGATAAATTACAGAGATAGTGTAGGTACAACCACAGGAAGGTGATACAAGAACATCATCAATAGTAGAAGCTACAGATACACATGGGACATTGAAAGTAGTTACAACTGTGATATAACAATTGTCTCCATAACATGGAGTTCATTTCACTTAGCATCATCTTATGTGTTCATAAGGGTATAGCAATTGGGCCTTGTGATGCTCTGCTATAACTTGCCTAAACCTGTACTAATTATTCCCAATAAGGGAGACCATAGTGTTCATGTTTCTTTGGGTCTGTCTCACTTCATTTAGTATAATTTTTTCCAAGTCCTTCCATTTCCTTACAAATGGCATTTGTTACTTCTAAAGGCCTTGTAGTTATTCCCAATCAGCATTGTATAAAGCTTTATTTAGGCTCAAATGACAACTTTTAGGCTATTATGTCTAGTAATCTCTGAGCTGGTGTGTGTGTGTGTGTGTGTGTGTGTGTGTGTGTGAGTGTGTGTGTGTGTGTGCTCTTGAGGTTTGAACTAGGGCCTGGGCACTATAGCTGAGCATTTTTGTTCAAGTCCAGCGCTGTGCCATTGGAGCCCCAGCTCCCCTTTTGCTTTCTGATGATTAATTAGACGTGAGTCTCATGGGCTTTTCTGCCCAGGCTGGCTTCAAATTGTGATCTGCATATCTCAGCATTCTGAGTAGGTTCATTACAGGTATGGACCATAGGCACACTACTTTTTGTTTTCAACAGACAAGAGCTGATTATTGAGGAACAGTGAGGAGAACTCTTACTTTTGAGCTGGTTTTGATTGCATTTTTTTTCTTCTTAAAAACCTGAATTGACTGCTTTTCCTTTAGTCCTTCCTGGTCTGATACTAAAAGCCTTTCACAATGGAGCTCCTTTCCATATTCCCAGATTTCCCTCTTTTCTTTTCTCTTTTTTCCCCTCTGTGATTTGTTCCCGCTAGTATGGAACACGCAAACAGCCTTCTAACTTCAGGCCTCTTGGAGGCCAGTTCAGATACTGGTCTTCCTGTCCAAAACTAATTTCTTCTTCCCCTGAACCTTTAGGTTACTTTCTAATGATAGCACTTATTTCCCTTATTCTGCCCTTATTTCCAGGGCTGACTTTTGTGTACTTTTTGTGTCAACTTCTTGAAGGTTTGGCTTCATTTGGTTTTGTGTTTCTGTCCTTCCTACACCATAAGACAGAGTCCCTGATGATTTAATAAGTTTGTAAAAAATACGTAAACTCATGGAGAAGTTTAATAGTGTCTACTCAGAAGAAATGAGGAGATAGCATGGTAGTTTCAGTCCGACAGAAACATTGAATTGGGAATCACTTTAATCCTAAAATATATCTAAAATCTTAAGATTTGTTAGTCAAGTATGCACTCAGAATTATGTTAATTTAAGTCATTTGTATCATTAGAGCTAAATCATTATACACTTAGAAGGAAAATCCAAACAGTGACTCCTCTCAAAACCATTTCAGAGAAAGCCAGAATGTTTTGAGATAGGATAGTATTCAACTATCACTGATGAGAATACCTTTTCTTCTTACATTGATTGGGTATTTACTAGTCAAAAACTCCTTATGTAAATAAAAACAACTTAGTCTCCAGAGTTTACCTTTACTTTATTTGCTTATTGCTAGAATTTGTAGTTCTCCATATCTACCACAGTTATATCACCTTATAATTTGGATTTCATATCTTTGTAAACCTTACAAAATTTGACGTTTGTATGCATTAACTTGAAGACCATTGGAATATTGATAGTTATACGAATCATTGTTTAAAACATTAATTCTGAGAAGACAGAAATTTTGAAATAAATGCTGTCGTGGAATCCATTTTTGTGCTTAAAAAATGTTTTCCTGTGACTTTGGATGCCCTTATTATAGTTAGTACTCATTTCGAGTATTATTTATGCTTTTACTCATCCAACTTTTTTTAGTATTTAATAAAATGCGATTAGCAGATCATCTGTTATAAAATGGTAGCTGTCAGCCCAGCATTTGCATACTTCAGTTCCCCATGGGCCAGAAAACATGACTTTCATTCTGTAGCCTTAGCCTTGACCCTGCCTGCTACAATGCCTTCTTTCTTCTGGTAGAAACACCGGCACAACGCAAGTCATCCTGTGAGTCTTCCTCCAGCCCTTGTGTTACAGTGTCATAGTTGATGTTCACAGGAGGTCTGGAGCCGCAAATCCCACCCCTGGCCATTCTGCTGGGGCTGGCTTGGGCCAGAGTTCTAGGTAAATACAATTTACACCTCCCCTCCTGCTCCATCCTCCCACATCCTGGCTGAAACCGTGTGGGACAGCTTGCCCACCGCCTCAGCCGTTGCCAGTCTTGGAAGCGGCCAGTGTCTGGATCTGCCACCTCTCTCGCCCTCCATGTCATCTGTCTTCCTGACAGCACAAGGGTGATACAAGAAAAACAGGTCAGCGGATCCGGGCATTTCCTCCCTGGGCAGGTTTCCACTTACCTCTTGTCTGCCCTCTTGCCTTGGCCTCTCTGGCCCAGATCACTGCCTGCTACTTCTTGCTATTGGGCAGCCAAGGATTATACTGGCTATTGGCAGGAGCTGGCATTCCTGGTGCCCGTAGCTCACAGCCATATGTTTTAGGCTCCTTCAGGAAGCTCTGCTAAGACACCAGGGAAAGGGATATCTGACCCTTCCCTGCCGTGACCAAGGCACACTAGCACCCAGCAATGATATTCATAGGCAGCATCATCACTGTCATGCAGATCTCCAAGAGCAGAGGCAGCTTGGCATCAAGTACGGAGACCTTTGTGTGGAGGACAGCACAAGAGGGAGCCTTAACCATATGATTGGTTTCCGGGAACTTCAAAAAACAAGTAACGTGTAAACACTTTGAACTCCCTCTGTCCAACCTCATACCTGACACACTCATGCAACCGCACATGAACAAAAAATTCCTCACAGGCGAGCCGACTCTCTCTCTCTCTCTTTCTCTCTCTTCCTCAGCGCCACCCCCACATGCTCACTGTAACACACTGTGCCGGGTCCTCCTGGATCTACATCCACATACCTATTTACACATATGCAGACTTAGGCTTAGGAAGCACACTCTTGTACAGCATCAGGAACACACGCATGTAGGCAAGCAGGGGCACACACCCGCACACGCGAGCGCACCCAGTACACAGTGGCTTGGAAGGTGCTAAGGGGTTTTCGAGGACTGTGTCCTATTGCTCAAGTCCAGGGTGTTGTTTTTGTGGTGGGCGTGGCTAAGGAGCCCAGCGCTGCTTACTGGACAGTCCATTGGCACTTGGGCCTCCCCCTGCTGTCCTCACCAGTCTCCCATTCCCTGAACCATGCAGCTTCGGAGACCTGGGTAGCAACAAACTCTTGGGGGAAAGCAATCAAGGCAGAAATGTCAATGTAACAGGACCACATGATTATGTCCCAGTAGTGCCCCAACCAAGGATGGCATTCGTTACCCCTCAGGTCTACATCCTAAAGCACAGCGCTGCACGCCGAGAATGGGGCAGGCCTGTGCCCCAGAATCCCTTGCCTCTTCTCCCTTCTACTTGGTCCCAGGGTGGTGGGGCGCCCAACCTGGCCTTCCTAGCCACCACCTGCCATCTGCAGCTGAGTTCCTGAGGCCAAACCTGGCAGTCTCTGTGCATCTGCTGCCGTGCAAATCCAGTGAGCCATTGGAATAGAAATCTCCCCCAAGCTCATTCATTTCAACAAGTTCCACCAGGTTTTCTTTTAAATCTTGGTGATTTGCAAGGTTGGCAAAAATAAAATGCCACTGGACAATGCATGGCACATATTTACTTTGCTCGCTTTAGGATCTTTTGAACGAATGTATGTGAGTGTGTGTGTGTG
Source organism: Perognathus longimembris pacificus (assembly GCF_023159225.1). Taxonomy (NCBI): domain Eukaryota; kingdom Metazoa; phylum Chordata; class Mammalia; order Rodentia; family Heteromyidae; genus Perognathus; species Perognathus longimembris. The sequence continues at coordinate 10,708 of NW_025959175.1, read as the reverse complement.
CATATGAGTGTGAACAAATTCAAGATTAAAATTGTCATTCTGATGTAAAAATGGTTGAGTTACTGTACAAACTCCAAAACAGGCATCAGGTTTCAGAGCTACCAAATGTTTTAAAGGGTTTTTGCTTTGCTTTAAAGAGGAAATGTAGTTTAATCCAAAAACGTCTTTAATGTGCAGTTGCAAAATATTGGTATCTTAATGTGTATGCTGTTTGCACTGTCATCAAGTTATCTGGTGTTGGGGTTCTGGACACCCCCTTTCTCCCCCCACGGGGAGAATGGTAACCACAAACTCTATGAAAGAGCACTCAGCCTGGCCCTCCGCCAGTGGAAGGCCAAAGGCGTGCTCACATGGGCAAGCGCTAAGTTGAGGACGGGTTGCTGAAGCTTCCTCTCCCCCCAGTCCCCCCCACATGTTACCGAGGGCAGAGGCGAAAAGGAAGGCATCAGGGACACGCTGCGGTGGTGGAATGCGTCTCAAAGACTTTAATATGGAAGGGCACTTAAATAGAAGTAATGGCGGGAAAGAAAGGGGGCTGGCCAAAGGGTCAGTCATAGGCTAGGGGTCACGTTCATCAAGTGACATCACGAAACTTCCCTTTGTGGGCGGGACAACCCCATCATGGTGGCACGCACGTGTTCACCTCCCAAGGGGTGGAGGCCAGAAGGTGGGAGGGACTTCTATTGTCCCAAGGCTGGTGGAAGGGCAGTCTTTCCCAGGCCATAATGATCCCCAACATCTCCCCCTTTTTGTTTTTTTCAATAAGCAGGGGATGCTGTAAACACATGGCATGTGTGGGCATAAGGCAAATGCTGACATAAGATCTGTGGGGCCCCTTCCACAAAACTGGGGTGAGGGGTAGGTAAGAGTCCATCCGTCTGGCTAGGTCCAGAAGTCGGATTCCTCAGCTGGTTTCTGCCAAGTGCAGGAAGGTGCCCTCTTTTGCTGGTGAGGTAGAAGCTGAAACTCTGGCATTCCCGGCAGTTCACAGTAGCTGATAACTCAAACATAAGTGATTAGTGAAACATTCTTTTATATAAACATTGAAGCCAAGTTGCTAAACCTTTGCGTTTACTTTTTAAAATATTTCTCTCATAAAACATTGGGGTTGAGTGTCAATACCCTCAGCTCCTATTTTCTTTCCAACGGGACTCCCCAAGTCTAGCAGCAGGGGGAGAGGAAAGGAAGAAGCATGGTGCAAAATTCCTTTAGTTTCTTTGTGTGACGCTGTAGGCAGTATTGCCCCAGGAAACATTGAGCCATGAGACGCTCAAGAAGGAATCTAGAAAGCAAACAAGGAAAGGAAGCTTGGTTGCTTCCTACCGTAGGCAGTCCTACTTTCCATGAGCCATGAGATGCTCAAGAAGGAATCTAGAAAGCAAACAAGGAAAGGAAGCTTGGTTGCCTCCTACCGTAGGCAGTCCTACTTTCCATATTTACATGGGAGAGCAGAAGTCCAACATGGTCCTCCTTTTCCTGGAGAGAACAAGAAAACATTTCTCCAGAGTGGGTGCTCTGGGTTTAATTTTCCAATCTGGAAAAACACATATACTGTACTCCATCCCACACTGATTCGGGATGATTTAAATTTTCTGGATAATTAACATAAGCATAACTAATCCTTAATTAATCCTAGGGAATCCTTAATTAATCCTGGGGAATACCTCCCCCTTTTGTTTTTTAAAATTATGACACCGGCGGCCACCAGGCAGGGAGTATGGATGGAGGTCTCGTCTTCTGTAGCTACTTCCTGCTGTCAAGGGGGCGACGTAAATCAAGGGCCCCTGGTCAGCCTGGCAGTCCGGTGTAGCTGGCAAAAAGTCCCCATCATTACCATGAGTATGGTCACTAGGGCCAGAGAGCGCTATGGTTTTCTCCAGCCCCCCCTGAGTCTTTGGGCATACCCAGAAGTTTCCAAGGTTGGTGCCTCCAGGGTTCAAGCCTGTGTTAGGGTGACGACTGTGAACGGCAAATTCCCCATTGGTGATCTCAGCAAGAGATGTTATTCTGTCAAAAGACACTTTTGAAAAGGTCAGGCAAAGTATCGACAAGTTCTCAGAGCTGGTTGGCATGAATGGCATAGAACACACCCTGGGCATAAGCCAGGAACAGTTCCCTTTTGGAGCATAAACCCAATTGTAAAGTGAACGAGTAAGGAGAAACGACTGAAAGAAGTGGTTAATGATAGAAAACTGGTTTGGCATAGCCAGTCAGAGGCAAAATAAATAAATAAATATATATATACACCTATATACAACTGGCAGAAAAGAAGAAAATGGACAGGAATTATCTCTCTCGATTTCCCGGCTCTGATCCATTTTGAAAGGGTGAAACAAGGCAGCTCCCTTTAGGATAATATGGCACCATTCTCCTCTCACTCCACTCCACCTTTCCGTCTCCTGGACTGGCTAAGTCCCAGGAATTTTAACGTTTGTGGCTGGAATTGCATTTTTCCATCCGCGTTTGAACTCGGGGCCTGAGCACTGTCCATGAGCACTTTCGCTCAAGGCTAGTGCTCTACCACTTGAGTCACGGTGCTGCTTCAGCCTTTTGCTCGCTCTCTGTGGTTGAGCTCTCAATCTGGCTCTTTGCTGTTTAACTGGGAGGTGGGATTTTGGAGAGATTTTTTCCTTTTGCCCGGGCTGGCTTTGAACTATCCAGGGAGTCATAGTCCTACAATCCCTTTTTATTCCCAATTGAGCAACAAGGAAAAAACACAACAGAGATAATCCATTTGTAAGTCGTTGAGAACTGACCAAAAACTGCTTGTGAAGGTTTGGCTATAACACTTAGAGAACATGAGATTTACATGCCATCAACTTGAATCACGCCGTTGAATCCCACTGGCAAGTGAAAGAGAACACAGATAAATGACAACCAAGGGCAAAGGGTTAAAGCATTGTGGAATCCTCAGTCTCGGAAGTGGCTGCGTCCCTCATGGAATTTGGCAAGTTCCATGCCATGCGATGGGGAACTCGAGGCAAGGCTGTAGTGGTATCTCTTGCTCACATCTTGCTCTGGGTTGCCTGCAAAATTTCTATATAGATTGGTTAGGGTGTTCAAAATTTTTCAGCACTTCTGGCTCTGGTATATCGATGCCCTTCTGGTTTAAGCAGGGTGAAAAGACTTTCTTAATCACAAAATTTTAAGACTTTCTTAATCCCAAAATTTTACCTGGCTAGCTGTGACCACTAACATAACTATGGTGATTTAACCTGGAGTAACTGTTAAGATGGAACTATTCACATCCTACTCAAGGCTCATAAATCATTCGAGCAGCTTCCAATGGGAGAGAGAGCAAAGAATCATTAGTAGTGAAACAAGGCAGTTTGGGAACAGAATGTGGTGGCAGCTTCCCATGTCCAGGAGCTGCTGCCCATCCATGCGGCTAGCACATCTGTCCACCTGTATCCTATAAAACAATATATTAATCCTGGGTCAGGAAAGTTGAGGTTAATAGTCACATTTGTATGAAGCAATCTCAATTTCTTGATCTTGAGAGTTTATGAGAACACAGGAGAGAAAATGGGAAGGTAAAATCTTAATTTATGCCAAAGAGTTGTTAAGGCTACATGCACACTTAACTTTTAACACACTGAGTATAAAATAACATGCTGATTTTATACCATTGTGCTTTTACCACATGCTGCATATTTGAACCTTATGGAAACACACTGAATATAAAATAACATACTGGTGTACTTTTACCACATGTTGCATATTTGAACCTTATGGAAATTTTTATAGGCACCTTTATCTGTATCGAATATTGGGATGGAAACCTATTGTTATGCTTTTAAATCTTACCAACAACCACACGTGCGCGCGCACACACACACACACACAAAAATACCTGAGCGCTCTTTAAAATTGCTTTGATTGGCCATTTAAATTTTCTGGAATTCCAGCGGCAAATGATATTAATTTGCCCATAATAGAACCACGTGGTTGAATAAAAAACAAAAGGGAAACCTGTTAATTACACACTCCCAACATGACAATTTTTAAATCACAGTGGACAAGCAAACCCTTTTATCCATCTAGAAAAACTCCAGTTGATTTTATATCTTTGAACTGGTAAACATGGAAGTTCAATCAAATTACCTATTGCTGTATCAAAACTCTTTGTTTGGCTCCAACCCCGTCTGCAGCTGTAAGTCTGACACAGAGAGAAAACGTGCAGGCAAGCACAGTGGGGTGCTTGCCTCTCTCAGCTGCAGCGCAATCGCCCAGCCCAGGCGAGCCTGGCACGCCCCTCACCTGGGGGGAATGGGTGGGGCCCCGCCTCCAATATGGCGTGCCCCATTGTGCTCCACGTGTGTGTTAAGTCAGAGAAATCAGGATTCAACCAACTCACCCGAATTTCTGAGCTTAACGACCATCGGCGGGCATAAAGCAGTTTGCCGGGCTGCAGCAGGTCCAGCCACTCCGGGGCTGCTGCCGCCGCTGCTGCCGCCCACGCACCCCAACTGGGACACCGTCCCATGTTCTAAACTGCACGCCACGCCTTTTTTTTTTTTTTTTAAACTCTATCCGCAGCTCTGCCGCTGCCATGCCACAGCTTCCCACATGGCGGAACCGCGCTGCCGCCACGCCGTGCTCGGCCCGCCACACTCGGCTGCCCAAATGCTACCGCAAAAGACGCCTGGTGCCGCCCGGGGCCACGCAAGCCCCAGCGCACGCAGCTCGCGAACCCGGGCCGCGCAGAGCCCAGTGTACTCAGCTCAGCCCGCCCAAGCCAAACCGCTCCGGCGCTCGGCCACCCACTGCTTCTCAAGCGCCACTGCGGGTGCCGGGACCGCCGTCTGGCCCGGGGCGCGCAGAGCAGAACTAACCGACCCCAGCCCGGGGTCGCATTCCTCTTGCTCCAGCCCCACTGCTCCACTGACATGTTTCCGCGGGAAGCGCGCCCCGCTCCCTCCGCGGCCTGGCGCCAAATCGCCACGGCGGGGCAACTCTCTGGCACCGCGTCCCGCGAGCCTGTCTTGTCTCCATGCTTCTGCCCCATCTGGATGGGCAGGACCCTCCTCTAAAACCCTACTTAGCAAAATCTGTGGGGATACTGTACCCCGAACTTCTCGGCCGTACGATTTGGCACCCTGTCTGGGCGCCATTTATGTTGGGGTTCTGGACACCCCCTTTCTCCCCCCATGGGGAGAATGGTAACCACAAACTCTATGAAAGAGCACTCAGCCTGGCCCTCCACCAGTGGAAGGCCAAAGGCGTGCTCACATGGGCAAGCGCTAAGTTGAGGACGGGTTGCTGAAGCTTCCCCTCCCCCCAGTCCCCCCCCACATGTTACCGAGGGCAGAGGCGAAAAGGAAGGCATCAGGGACACGCTGCAGTGGTGGAATGCATCTCAAAGACTTTAATATGGAAGGGCACTTAAATAGAAGTAATGGCGGGAAAGAAAGGGGGCTGGCCAAAGGGTCAGTCATAGGCTAGGGGTCACGTTCATCAAGTGACATCACGAAACTTCCCTTTGTGGGCGGGACAACCCCATCATGGTGGCACGCACGTGTTCACCTCCCAAGGGGTGGAGGCCAGAGGATGGGAGGGACTTCTATTGTCCCAAGGCTGGTGGAAGGGCAGTCTTTCCCAGGCCATAATGATCCCCAACATCTGGCTTAGCACAAGGCATTGGGAATTTCAAATTTTTTCCCCTGGCCTGTTTATTAATTTGAGGCTAAATGTCAGAAATTTCGATATTAATTTGTATGACTCTTAAAGAACTGCTTCGGGCTTCTCAGTCAGAGATAAAGAGGAAAGGACAGGAAAACTTAGGATGTGCTCGTGTGCCTATCTTCGGGGTTGAGGGGTGAACTGGCAAATGTGCAGCTTAGCTGGTCCATGCATGGTGAGGCAGGCCCCAGGGGCAAGTGCACACATTGTAGAAAAAGACTAAGCTGTCACAAAGGTAGTTGATGGAGCCCGAAGGACTCAGATGTGTATATACCCATTCTTTAGGACAAGCCTATCTCTCTGTTCCTTGCTACTGGACACTGGAAACCTGAGAGTAAAATGGGCGTTCTGTAGGATAGGCCTATGTGTCTGTTCCTTGCTGCTGGACACTGAAAACCGGACGGTAAAATGGGCATTCTGTAGGACAGGCCTATCTGTTCCTTGCTGCTGGAAACTGGAAACCTAGTGGTAAAATCGGCAATGTGATGATTTGTTTGATATTTCCAAAACTACTCACTGGGATGTATTTCAAATTGGAAAAGCCTTAAAACATGGCTTAGAAAGTTTATCTGTATGATGTCATTTAATTTCTATGCTATTTGGAAATTTGCATGTAATTTTTTAAAGTAAAATTATTAAGTCTGGATATTGGTTTGTAATTCTAGTGCTTATAATTCTTCCATGATTCTTGATAATTATTGATTGGAGTTCTTAGGAGGGAAATATGATCATAATACATTATATGATTATAATACACAATAATACATTTGAAATGCAATTTTAGTTTGGCTTGAATTTGAAAGTATTTCTTACTAAGTGATTATTCTTTTTTCCTCACTGCATGCCTTTAATTAAGTTCTCACCTTCTTCTTAAACACAAAGATAGTAATATCCACTCAGTAGGGTTACTGTGAGGATTAAACAAGATATAACATGTAAATCCCTTACCATAGTGTCTGATACTTGAGAAATATTATCTCCTTTCCATTGTTCCTACTTTATTGAATGGACTGCTTTATGTGGTCATTCTTTTAGGTACTGAAGTCTACAGAGTAATTCCATTGACTTTATTTTCAGATGACTTGATATAATTTTCATATACGACCCACAATGATCATAGATTCTTTTTTTTCAAATTTTTATTATCAAACTGATGTACAGAGAGGTTACAGTTTCATACATTAGGCATGGGATACATTACTGTTTATTACCTTGTCTCTCATACCCCCCTCCCCCCTCCCCTTTCCCTTTCCCTCCCTGAGGTGTTCAGTTCACTTACACCAAACAGTTTTGCAAGTATTGCTTTTGTAGTTGTTTGTCTTTTTTTTACCCTGTGTCTTTCAATTTTGGTATTCCCTTTCAATTTCCTAGTTCCAATACCAGTATACACGGTTTCCAATATACTCAGATAAGATTACAGAGATGGTGTAGGTACAACCACAAGAAGGTGCATCATTGATTCTTTCAGATAGGACACATCTCACTGCAGATGCTACTGCTGGGTAACAGTCTAAGAACTCCTGAACTGATTAAAACAAAGAAACTACCAACACTTGCGTTGCTTCCCAGCTTACATGGGTTTTCTGTGAATACTTACATGACAGTGTGTTCTAAGCCAGAGTCATCACAAAGAAACCACTCCCCTCTGACAACTTCAATCTCAAATGAAGATGAAACTTGTGTAGAGAAGAATTTTGAATACAGTCCCTTAGTTAGTATAAACTTGGTTCTTCCTACATGTACCCTTTCTTCCCTATTTGTTACAAAATGTTTTACTTTATTTAGTTAGTTATTTTATTAATTAAATTGTTGACAAGGTGTTGTGCAAAAGGTGCACAGTTACATAACGAGGCAGTGAATACATTTCTTGTGATATCTTACACCCTCGTTTTTCTTTTCCTTCCCTAGATCAGGTAGGCATATATACAATACCCAGTGTACCGAAATCATATACAGTAACCACGTGGCATAGGTCAAAGGAAATTCACCTAGAACTTTAAATGTAATGTCAACAATAGAATCCTCTGGGTTCTTCTCTTGGAGTTGTTTTTGCCTATCCTCATCTTATATGATCTATGTACATAGCTGTTGAGCCTTTGTGATCCACTGATAGGTCTATTCTAAACCTTTCTATGTGTAGTAGTTGTTTGGTTTAGATACACTATGTAAGGCCGATGATGGAAACCTGTGGAAATACAATTTGAAAAGAAGTTTTTTGTTTTGCAGACCTGGTCTCCACTGTCTTCCCCTCCTCCCCACACACACACTCTAACAGTCATATATCAAGGAGACCATGCCCCTTTGTTCTCTGTGTTCTAGGCTTGTCTCGCTCAACATTATTTGTTGAAGTTCTGACCATTTCCCTGCGAATAGCAATATCTTATCATTTCTATTTGCTATGTAGTATTCCATTGTGTATAGGTACCACATTTTTTGTATCCATCCATCTATAGTGGGCCATCTGGGTTGTTTCCATATTTTGGCTATTGTGAATTGTGCAGTGATAAACATGGATGTGCAGATGTCTTTTGATATCCTGAGACCTGTTGTTCACGATAGATGCCTAGGAGTGGTATGGCTGGGTCATAGGGCATGTCTATGTTGAGCTTTTTGAGGAACCTCCATACTGTTCTTCAAAGTGGTTGTACTAAATTGCCCTCCCACAACAGTGGAGAAGGGTTCCTCTTTCCCCGCATGCCCTCCAGCATTTGTTGTTGGCTGAGTTCAGAGTATAGGCCATTCTAACTGGAGTGACATGGTATCTCAGGGTGTTTTTATTTGCATTTCCTTTACTGCCTGGGATGTTGAACATTTCCTCTTATGTTTCTTTGCCATTTTTATCTCTTCTCCTGTGCAGTCTCTCTTTAGCTCCTTTTCCCATTTAATAATTGGTTTACTGGGTTTGGAGGGGGTTAGTTTTTTGTGTACTCAGTAGATGAGGGATATTAGGCGTCTGTCTGTTTGTGTGCTGGTGAATATCCTTTCCCATATGATTGGCTGTCTTTCTAGATTGGTGGCTATGTCTTTAGCTGTGCCAAAACTTTTTATTTTGTCATAGTCCCATTTGTTGAGACTCTACCCTATCTGTTGTGCCCCTGGGACTATATTCAGGAAGGTCCTTCCTGTGTCTTTAAGTTCTAGCATCTTTTCTACACTGACCTTCAGTAGTTTCAAGTATTCTGGTCTGATGTTGAGGTCCTTAATCCATTTTGAGTTGATCTTGGTGCATGGTGATAGGCTAGGGTCTAATTTGAGTTTTCTACATATGGCTGCCCAGTTTTCCAGCACCAGTTGTTGAAGAGCTATGTTTTTCCATTGAATGTCTTTAGCTCCTTTGTGGAATATCACTGACTGTAAAAATATGGTTTTATTTCTGGACTTCTATTCTGTTCCATGGTCTTCAGGTCTATTTTCATAGCAATACCAGGCTGTCTTTGTTATGATGGCTCTATAATAGCGTTGAAGTCTGGTATTCTTTTGCCTAGAATTGCTTGCTATTCTAGGTCTTTTGCTGTTCCATATGAATTTATGGTTGTTTTCTCTATTTCATTGAAGATGTAGCTGGGATCTTGATGGGATTGCTTTGAATTTGTATAGCCTTTGGGGCAATATGGGCATTTTCGCTATATTGATTCTGCCTACCCATGAGCAGGGGAGGTCTTTCCATCTCCTGTGTCCTCTTTGATTTCCCTTTTTAGATTTTTATAGCTCTCATTCAATAGGTCATTCATGTCTTTAGTTAGGTTAATCCCTAGGTAATGTATTCTTTTTTAGCTATGGTAAATGGTATTATTTCCTTAATTTTCTTTCTGCTTATACATTGCTGGTGTACAGAAAGTCGCTGATTTTTGTGGGTTGATTTTGTATCCTGCTACTTTGCCAAAATGGTTTTTTAGGTCTAGGTCATCTGCGAATAGGGATAGTTTGATTTTTGTTCTTGCCCAACGTGGAAGCCTTTGATGTCTTCCTCTTGCCTTAGTGCAATGGCAAGTGATTCCAGCCCTATGTTGAATAGAAGCAGGGATAGTGGGCATCCTTGTCTTGTTCCTGAGTTAGGGAAATGGTTTTAGTTTCTCCCTATTTAATATGGTATTAGCAGTTGGTCTGTTGTATATGGTTTTCTTATTTTAAAGAATGTTCCCTTTATTCCTGATCTCTACAGGTCTTTAACATGTATGGTGTTGTATTTTCTCAAAGGCTATTTGGGCATCGCTGAGATGATGATGTGGTTCTTCGTCTTAGCTCTGTTGACGTGGTGAATTACATTTATTGATTGTGGATGTTGAACCATCCTTGTGTCTGTGGGATGAAGCCTTCTTGGTCATGATATATATATCGTTTTCTTGATCAGTTTCTAGATCCTGTTAGCTAGCACTTTGTGAGAAGCTTTGCAGATGTGATCATTAGTGATGTTGGTCTTTTCCTAGTTTGTGGATGAGTATAATATTGGCTTCATAGAATGAGTTTGGGATTTCTCCCTGTTTGTATTTTGTGAAGAGTTTGAGAGTTAGCTCCTCACTGAAAGTTTTATAGATTTTATGGTGAATCCATCTGGGCCTGAGCTTTTCTTTGTTGGGAGGATCTTGATTACCTCCTGTATCTCGCTGTAAATTATTGGTTAACTAGTTGATTTATTTCTTCTTGATTCAGTTTGGGCAGTTTAAGAATCGATCCATTTCTGTAAAATTATTATTCATTAGTGAGTAAAGGTTCTGGAACTAGTTCCTTATGATGGTTTGAATACCTATATATTTGTTGTAATTTTTCCAGTGCAGTGCCTGATCTTACGGATATGAGTGACTCTCTCTCTCTCTTTTTGTTAGTCTTGCAACGATCTGTCAATTCTATTTATTAAGAACAGCTTTTAGATTTTTTATTTGTTGAAAGGTCTTTCTATTCTCAATCAGATTATCTCTTCTTTAATCTTTATGATCTCTCTCCTCCTATCATTTTAGATTCAATTTTGTTCTTGTTTCTCCAGTCATTTAAGCTGCATGATGAAGTTCTTGATCTGTTCTGATTCCAT
>NW_025959174.1:0-30866 GCF_023159225.1 Perognathus longimembris pacificus | reverse complement strand
GTATTGTTACAGATAGAAAAGCTTTTTTTTCTGGAAAAAAAAATGCTCCGAAGTGAATTTTCAATCAGTGTGACAACTTAATTGCAGTCCAAATTTTATGGTGAAATAATTTCAACATTTGAAAGTTTTAGATTTTTCCCCGAAATAATTTCTTGTTCCATGTACAGTTTTTCCATTACTAATGAAGTGATCTTGATGAATTTGTGTCAGAAATAAGGAAAGTCGCAATGGGCTAGATCCAAACAGCAGATGAACAGTAAGAACAGGACTCCAGTTCTCTTAGGCTGGCTCATCCAATGTTATCCATAAGGCAGATACAGAAAGTTATGCTGACTCAAGAAAAAGAGCAAAGAATTAAACATTTCTTATGCTGAAAATTACAATGGGATTTTATTTAGTTTGGACAAGAACACTGTGAACATTTTTTTTGAGCTTTACTCTAGTTTCCTTATTTTGTGGTGGTCTTCAGATTACTAGATCTTTACAAATCCACATGAGTAAAGAACATTTACTGTTCTGAATTGAAATAGGTTGTTTGTTTGTTAGCTACAACTTACCTTTAAGGTCGCTAGAGGATTTATTTTGACTTGTATTTTAGACTTCATTTTTAATGAGTAGAAATTATACTGGAAGGCAGGGTCTGGCTGTGTTGCCTTGGCTGGTATTAAGGCAAAGTGCTCAATCAATTCTCTGTCTCAGAGTCTGGAGTCACTGGGTCTGAAATGTGAGCCCCGGTGCCCCAATACCCAGCTTCATTGCATTTCCTTATTTTCCCAGGTATAGGGATGAGAATTTGATTGTGTTTGTCACTGAGTGACAAAAGAATTGGGAGTGTGTTTCATCTTCCCCCTCTTCTCTCTCCTTCTCTTCACCTCTCCTTTGTCTTCCATCCCCTTCTCCCTTCCTTCCTTTCCTATTCCTCTCCCCTCCTTCTCTTGTCCCTTCCCCTTTCTCTCCCTCTCTTTCCCCTTGCCCCTCTTCTGTTCCGTTCTCTCCCCTATCCAGCTTTCTTCTTTTTCTTTTCTTTTTTTTTTTTTTGGCCAGTCCTAGGCCATGAACTCAGGGCCTGAGCACTGTCCCTGGCTTCTCCTGCTCAAGGCTAGCACTCTGCCACTTGAGCCACAGCGCCACTTCTGGCCATTTTCTGTATATGTGGTGCTGAGGAATCGAACCCAGGGCCTCATGTACACGAGGCAAGCACTCTTGCCACTAGGCCATATCCCCAGCCCTCTTATTCTTTTCTTGCAGCACTGGGAATCAAACCCAGGGTCTTGAGCATGCTAGCCCAACCCAAATGGAGTTTTTTCTGATATATATTTGGAAAAAATGACTGTGTTTTTCAAATATTGTTAATCCCCTAAAATTCTCATCCCCCAAACACAATAATCCCAAACCCTATGGAAGTTCACAGCCAATTAAACTAGTTGTAGTTGAGTATTTGAGTTTGTTCTTCTCCATCATGAGATTTAGGATGACCTCAGATGTGGGCCATGCAGTTAATCTGACAAAGGCACGGGCCATACCAGCCTGGAGAGGACTTCCAGAAGCAGGTTGTCCAGAGTCTGGCTTGACATTATTATAACTAGATTATAACTGTAATTTTGGGTTGGTTTTCATCAGACGATGATATGCAATTCAGCTATACAGAAAGAAATGTGTATCCACAATTTTTGGTCATGTTCTGTGGCTGAGAATAGCCTGTGGTTTTTTTCTCCTCAACAATGAATACTGTTTCAGATGGTAGTTAAGATGATCATATTAATCAGTATGAGGGCATCTATGTAGTTATGAAATCTAGTCCTAGGTCATTAGGACAACATCCTCTGTTCACCATATCTTACAAACTTTAGTACCAAGAACATAAAAGTCTTTGGGATATTTTTAGGATGTTGGAGGTTACACATTAGAAGCCATAAGTTTAATAGGGGCATTGTCTCTTCAGAAGAGTCTGTCTATCACATGTGAAGATTTCTAAACCTCCCATGCCATTGCCACATCATGGCGATGAATCCTAATGTTGGTATTCTCAAGTTATTTCTAAGTTTTCAACATAGTTCCACTGATAGTAAGAAACATTAGAACTTCCTGTTCTTTAACGTATACACCACAGCAAAGAAACGTAGGCAAAGGTAGGACCCAGGAATCAATGCCTGTAACCCTAGCTTCTCAGGAGGTGAGATCTGAGGATTGCAGTTTGAAGCTACTTGGGGCAAGAAAGCTTATGAGACTCTTATCTCCAATAAACTACTCAGAAAAATCTGGAAATGGCACTGTGGCTCATGTGGTAGAATGCCAGCCTTGAGCAAAAGTTGCTTGGGACAGTGCCCAGAGTTCAAGTCCCAGACAAACAAAAACAAAAATCTCATGCAAGTGTAAGAATTTATTGATTTGGTATGAATTTATTGTAATAAACACGTATAAAGACAATATCATTGTTGAAAAAGACTAAAGAGAAATCAGTGTCAATGTGTTTGAAGAAAATGGGGTCATTTGATGTTTAAATCTGCCTTTGGCCTTTTTTATTGCATACAAGTTGTCTAGTCTGACATGTTAGGTTGTGTTGAATGCTCTGCTCCGGTTCTCTAATGGTACCAAATAGGGTAATAGATTAGAACTAGGAGAGATGAGCAGCTACAGCTCATATTTGCCTTGAAATCTTGAGCATTTTCTGATTAAATCCTGGGATGATCAGTGAGTCAACTTTGCTCAGCATACTAAACCATGATTTTCCCCCCATCTTGGTGACATGGTTGACATTGTAAATATCAAGTGTGTTTGAACAAGACCATGATCCATAGACCTGGATCTGAACCTACTTCACATATGCCTTATTACAAGAAGACATTATAAATCGCCTAACTAGAAATTAGAAATCTACCTTTTAGCAAGTCTATTTTGAAGTTGGAAAATACTCGTTTTCCTCTGCAAAAGAATGGTCTCTGTAGCATCCAGTGAAATGGATTATCTAATATCAGAGATACGAACCTCAGACTCACAGAAGCCAGAAGGCATTAGTCGACCTTGTGCTGGGCTTAATGGGATAGCTTTTTAGAAGAATTTGGCCAACAGCACACAAGTCTAGCTGGGCATTATAAATCTAGAATGGCTCAGGATGAATTTAACCTCACTCCCGACCCTTCTTCTTCTCCTGTGTCTCCCAGTGAATGGTGTCATTGTCCAAACCAGACTGAAGTTGCCTCTTTAAATTTTAATTTTGGAAAAAATGGGATTAAGTGGTGAAAGGTGCCAGAGAAAATGATGAATAATGGAAATAGGTAGTAACTACTGGCCTGTGTACATGTTAAATAATTGTTTATGTGAATGTAAGCACTTAGAATTACAAATGAATATCTTTCATAGTTGATTTCATTTCTGTGGCAATCTTAACTCCAGTCCTAAGGCACACAAAAATATGAGTGAGACTGAACTGTTATTGATTACTGATGTGACTCTACTGGTGTCAGTCAACAAGTGGTGAGATTCTTCTTTTGTCAAACTATTGCTGAGACTGAGCCATTGTCAAGTGTTGGTGACACATTACTGGTACCATTCCTGCGGAGTCAGAACCAGAGCAATGTCTTCTGTAATTGAAATGAATCGACTTTGCCTTGGAGCTTTACTATACTAAATCAAACTAGAGATGGATGAACAGGAAATACTCTTCTGTCTCAGTGACAGAAATTGTCTGTCTACAGACATTTCTCTTGGTCACTATGGCAACTACCCCTCCCCACACTTTGCTAGCCATTAAGATGTATCAAGACAGAGATGACCGTTTGCAGCATCAGGTATTTGAAATAAAAAGAGATTTGCTAGAAAGTTGGAAAGTTATTTCTTGAGGAAAAGTGAGATCCTTAAAACCTTAATTGACTTTTTTTCTTACTTGAAAAGTAGTTTGTTTCTTTCTTCAGTGACGGTGAAGCTGTGTGCATAGGACAATCCATGCCCTTCATGCGCCTGTGTTTAGGAATCTGCTCCCTGGCAGTGCCCTGGCAGGGCAGAGTTACATAGACAAGCAAAATCTCAGTTCCTGCCACCTGGGGCAGGCAATCATAGTCAGGGAAATGAAACCTAAGGAGCAGATGGATTTCAAAGTGATTTGTAGACTTAAAAGTGATAGGAAAATATAGTAGTTTAAAAGTTTACCAAAGCAATCAGGGCTGGGAATGTGGCTTAGTGGTATAGTGCTTGCCTAGCATGCACGAAGCCCTGGGTTCGATTCTTCAGTACCACATAAACAGAAAAAGCCAGAAGTGATGCTGTGGCTCAACTGTTGGCATGCTAGCCTTCTGCAAAAGAAGCTCATGACAGTGCCCAGGTCCCTGAGTTCAAGCCCCAGGACTGGCAAAAAAAATTACAAGCAATAAATTAATAAGCATTACACAAAAAGTAAAAATATTCCAAATTGGTAGGCCATTGCTCTCAGAAAGAGTTCAGCGACAACGCTTCTGAAAGGGTAGTGATTGGATTTAGAATGACTATATTAGGAATCAGTCATTTAAGTATGACAGGCTCTTCAGAGTAGATAGAATACATGGAGAGCCTTTTAGAGGCAGAACTTGGGCAGTTTGTTGGGATCATGGCAAAGTGGCTAAAAGCATAACGTGGAGGCTAAATGTTACGTGGTACCAATACACTGTTCATGGTCCTATTTGTTGTTGTTGGGGGTTTTTGTATGACATTTAGCTGAAAAGTTAATTATAAAATCATAAAGTTATACAATTATAACTAAAATTCATTGAGTGCTTATTCAATAGTGCAGTCAGGCACTATTTCAAGAGTTTTGCATGTTTTATTCTCTAATTATAGGGGATAAGCACTATTTTTTCTTAAAAAAAAATTATTTCCATGTTTGCAGCTGATAAACTGAGGTACAGATAGAATAAAGGTCAGAGAGCAAGTAGTTCACAGCCACTGATCAAGTCAAGCAGATAAAGCTCATAGGGTTAGTTAGTGTCATATGGGACAGCGGCTTAAAAGTAAAAGGTGTCTAGAGAGTGTAAGACTGGAAAAATACTGGATTTGTGACAGGGGTGTGGGGGGAAATCCCTTTTGAACTCTGCACAGAAGAGTCACATGAAACTATTTTGAAGAGAAGAAGCTGGGTGAATCCAGGGCACCAACTAGAAACCATGAGACCAGGCTACAAGTTTCTCAGCTGGGGAGTAAACGTTTGAAGTAGAGTGAGGCAGAAAGGATGGAAAGGAAGGCCTGGCAAGGAATTCATTTGAACCTGCTACTAATTGGTGAGGGAGAAGAAGGCATTAATGATGATTTGTATGCTTTTTTGGGTTAATGGTGATTGCATTAGCAGGTGGAGAGCTGTTCTTTTATTGATTGAACTTCCTAATGCTGACCATTCTCAAGTACCCTTCCTTTGAAATTATCTTTCCTCCTTTGTGCTGGTGATAACTGTTGTACCTCATCTCTCCTCTCTCCCCACCCTCCTTCAGTGGTTCTTTTCTGAAGTTGGCACTCTTCACTGTCCAATCTGGGACTCATTTCTTTCCCTCTCCACTATGCTACAGAGTAGATATGCTGTCTACTTAGCTTCAGTCTGAAAGCTGCACAATTTCATGGAGGAGACAGCTGGGATCCATTCCCCTCTTCACCATATTAGCTGTGGTGTGGAATAATAGTCTTTGATACTGTTTTGCTCGTGTGTGAATGTGAATGATACCTCCATAATGGAGTTTTTCAATGCACCGAGTCTAGAGAAAAGGCTCCCAACACAGTGGTCCCTTGACAAGTTTTATTTGCTCTTTTTCTTTTCTTCCCTCTCCTCCTATCCAAATATTTCCTTTCAGTTGAAGTCACTTCCCTGATGGGGATTCCTCCTATGTTAACAGAAATAGTCATGGTTCTCGTTTGCTTGCCAAATGTTAAACTGTGCACAATCACCTTTCATAGACAAATAGCACAGCGATTGTCTTTTGGTTTCAAACATGGAATGAGTTAAAACTCTAAAAATATAAGAGATAGGAACTACAACAGAGTTATAATCATAAACGGTTGTACGTGAAACTACTTCAGACAGAGGGGCAAAGATTTATCTTCCAGTTGGACTCCAAAATACAGCATAAAACAAGCTGTAGGAACATAATATATGAAAGATAAAAATTTCCAAACCCCTTACATATCTCGAAATTGTATTGTACAGATGTTATGAATGATACAATAGCTGATCTTTAATGTAGAGTAGGAATTTTATTTGATGAAACAGATGGTATTGAAAAAATTTATCTCAGCAAAGTACTGACTCATACAGAATAATATGAACTTTTTCATTTTGCAATGGGAGGGTAGATGAGCCTAAGTAAACTTGCTAAAAATGTATTAAAAAACCTAAGCTCTTCAAAATAAGCCCAGGGACAGTTCCCAGGCTATGAGCTTGAGCTCCAGGACTGGCATAATAGGAAGAGAAGAGCAGGAGGATGTGGAGGAGGAAATGCTTAGGGTTAGCAGTATGAAGTGGGACTGTCCTGGGTTTATTAAACTCCAGCCTTGCCATTTCCTACTTCTGTGACTTAATCCAGTTACTTAACTTCTTTGAGTCCAAGCTTTTTTCTCCATTTGAGAATAATAATATCATCATGTGGCATATGTCCTATTAAGTGGTTACCTTTATATAAAGACATTCATTCAGTGTCTAGCAGAAGATATGTAGTAAGTGCTAGATATTGTTGAAAACTGGGTGTGAAGCAGTTGCAAGCCTTACTAATTAGGTGCTCTAGGGAAGGTTTGTTAATCTTAATTCCTCAGCTTTTTCTCTCTTTCAGCCAACCTTCTCAAACTTTCTTGTAAGAACTAAAGGAGTTGTGTGTGTGTGTGTGTGTGTGTGTGTGTGTGTGTGTATGTGTGTGTGTGCAGGGTACTTCACACTTTATCTAGCCTAAAAGAAAACTGATATAGAGTCATAAAAGAAGTTGTGTGTAGTTTTATTAACCATAATAGAAAGTTTAGACTTAATTTCAAATATTCTAAGAACACATTGGAAAGTTTTAGCTAGAAAAAGTGATGTGCCATGTTTTAGAAAGATCCCCTTGATTACTGTGGTGTTGTAGAATGATTGGGATCAAGGAGTGCAATGGGAGAGCCAGGAAGCAGGTTCAGACATGCTATCAATAACTGTGTATGCTCAAAACCATGAAAGAAACAGAGACATACTCACTAGACACTATGTTGAAAATTAACTATATAACTTGTGTGGGGGGAATGGAAGAAAACACAGGGAGAGAGCTTGCGGAAGGGGTGACATTGTCTAAAAAGAAATGTACTCATTACCTGACATGTTCTTGTAATCTCTCTGTACATCACCTTTTAAATAATAAAAGAATACAAAATTACAAAAATAAAAAATACAGGATAAATATCACCTTTTGCCATCCATAACTATTTTCCATATATTTAAATAAAATTTCTAAAGAAAAAAAAAAACAAAAATCCTAAGCTCTTGTTCAAATATAAACATTACCTGTAAAAGGCTTTTCCCTGATTGAACTCATTTTCTTAGAGCCCATTCAGTATCTCATAGGTAGTATTCCCTCCATTTTTAATCAACATATTTATAAAAAATCTACAGGTAAAATGATACATACTTATCAAGTACAACATATTTTACACATAGAGTGGTTAAATCTAGCTAACATATATATCGCAGATTATTATCATTTTTGTGGTGAGAACACTCAACATCTACCCTGTACTCTCAGAAGGTAGATTAAGAGTTTATGCGTAAGACCCAAATTTACAGGAGGCCTAGAGATTTAATTGCCAAGACTTCAGCAATGGTATTGGCAAATATCAAACTTAGGTCTTTGTAATTCTTAGACGTTTTGCCATGTTGCCACAAAAGCCTCATGAGCATTAAGAGGATTTCAATTGAACACTAGTCTGAAAAAATGAGGTTTTGGTGAAATTGGAAAAATAATAATAGGATGTGAGATTACAACTCTGTTAATCTTTATTCTTGATGATTCTTTCTACTCCTATTCCTCTGAAAATCTAAAACGATAGAATCTCAAAATAGATTTCAAAATTCAATACCTCTCAAATATTCAGATGAGAATATACATGCTTCCCAGTAGTAAAGAGAGGAACAAGTAAGTTATAAGAAATAGCCCAAATGCCTTTGGTCTGAAGTCCTGTCGCACTCTTATTCTTCTCATTCCATACCTGTGGCCTTTAGAGTAAGTTTCCTGTGATCAGCTGACAGAAGAAGAAACTGGGGCCTGCTTTACAGAACCTTCTGTGTGATATTCAGGCACCATGTAAGAGTAGATAGTTGTAGCACTTTGACTCTGTACTAGGATGACCTTGAAAGGACGCTGGTAAAGGGAAATTCTCTAGGTGGGCAGAACATTGAGCAGGTGTCTCTGTTGGTTGGCTTACAGGGAGAAGGGGCCAGTTGAGTGACTTTATGGATGTATGAGCTCTTGTGTGAATTGTTTGGCTAGCTGGTTAGGGACTTAGAAGAGGCATGACTGGAAAATGGTCACAAGGAAATTGGGGATGAGGTAGGTGGTAGAACTTGCTGAGTGGGCACAATACCAAAGATAACCTGAGTGGAGGATGATGTTTGTAATTAAGTGAAAAGATTGCTCCTTTTTGTGGCTAGAAATCATCCTTTTTCCCATGCCACCCCTGTTCTTACACAATGGAGCCATGTGCAAAATGGCCATGAACCACTGGGTGGGGAATATGCTTGGCTTCGAAAGCATGACTGACTCGCCATGCTGACCCAGCTATGGCCATTGCTGATTGCCCAGTCAGCTGACCAAAGAGATGAGTAGTGGTGGCTGATAGGGTACTGTTTTCCAGAGTGATTGAAGCTAATGATGGTGGATATATTTCTTCGGATCACTTTTGTCATAGAGCAGTATTTGTTCTTACTGGAATTCTCATTTCCTATATATACACCTTCCTTGCATGCAATGATTGTGATAAATTACCATCCATGGACTTATAGAATGTTTGATCTGCCATCATGGTATTCAAATAGCATTGCTTGTGGTCAAGGGACTCACCTTCCAGCAAAGGATAGACATAATGCTCATGGTGGTAGAATTCACTGGTTTGCTATGACATCCTGCAGCTGCTGGCAGGACAGTGTGGTGGAAGACTTTGTCATGATGCCATAACTCCCATCAAGCCTACCAAGCTTCCCCAGGAGACTGTGATACTGTGAATTGAATAAGTGGGATTTTTCTCTGAAATTAGAATCAATGGATTGAAGAATCATATGGTGAACATGGTAGTGACACCACGATTACTCTTAGTGACCCATTAACAAAATTTTTGTTTCCTGTTCCTATGATCTTACTTTGTGCTGACCTAGAGGCCTTTGTCCTAAAGGAAGGAATGTTTCAATCGGGAGACACAATGGTTCCATTGAACTGGAAGTGAATTCTGCTCCCTGGACGCTGTGGCTTTCTCATGCCTCTGAATGGACAAGCAAAGAAGGAAGCTACTGTGCTGGCTGGGGTGATGGATCTGTGTGCAATCAGGGGGTATCGGAAAACTACTTCCTAGTGTCTGGGTCCTATAAGATCCCCGAAGGTGCCTTTTGGTATTAACGTGTTCTGTGATTAGGGTCGATGGAAAACTATTTTTTTTTTTTTTTGCCCGTCCTAGGGCTTGGACTCAGGGCCTGAGCACTGTCCCTGGCTTCTTTTGCTCAAGGCTAGCACTCTGCCACTTGAGCCACAGAGACACTTCTGGCTTTTTCTATATATGTGGTGCTGAGGAATCGAACCCAGGGTTTCATGCATGCTAGGCAAGCACTCTACCACTAAGTCACATTCCCACCCCGATGGAAAACTATTACAGTTACCATTCTAATGGACTATCAGTTGTACAGACCCTTTAAGAATGAAGGTTTGTATTACCTGGCCCAGTATAAAACCATAAGTAGCTTGGTGAGACAAAGGGAAAAACAGAATAAGTAGAGAGAGAAAGTAATTATAAGTAACCACAGGTGACCACATGGGCAACTGTAAAATAATTGTCAGGACTATGTCTTCTTTATTTACTTATGATTGTATTTGTGCATTTAGGAGTTTTCTGTGCACATATGTAAATATACTAAGCCCAGTGTTCTCCTTAAGTTGCTTGTTATGTAACCTAAGAGGTATCGTAGTGTTAAGTGTTGTTAATTTGACATCACTTGCTTTTTTTTTTTTTAATTCGGTTGGTCATGGGGCTTGAACTCAGCCTGAGAGCCTGCCCCTGAGCTTTTCTCCTTAAGACTAGCACTCTACCACTTTGAGCTCCACTTGTGGATTTCCAGTGATTAATTGGAGATGAGCATCTCAATGGATTTTTCTTCCTGGGCTGACTTTAAACTTTGATCTTCAGATCTCAGCCTCCTGAATAGTTAGGATTACAAGTGGGAGCCACAGTGCCTTGCCTGGTACATCCTATTATTGCACTTAAATGATTGGATCTTGTGAAGTATAAACATTGCCCATGTACTGGTGTGTTCCTTCTGGAGAAAGGCTAGTTTTGCTGGTTATATATGTATGAATTATGATACAAGGATGCTTGTTACTGTCAGTATTGAGAGATTGGGTATAATGTAAGATGATGTATATTGATAAATATGAGCAGATTTGTGGTAGTTAATTGGTTTATGTGTCAATTTAAGTTGGGCCACAGGTACTGAGATACTTAATTCAACCTTATTCTGACTGTGTCATACTGATGGCATCTCATTAAAAACCTTTTGAGAGATATCTAATTTTATTTATTTTTTTCAATTTTTATTATCAAACTGATGTACAGAGAGGTTACAGTTTCATACATTAGGCATTGGAGACATTTGTTGTACTGTTTGTTACCTCGTCCCTCATTCCCCCCTCCCTCCTCCCCCTTTCCCTTTCGCCCCCTGAGGTGTTCAGTTCACTTACACCAAACATTTTTGGCAAGTATTACTTTTGTATTTGTTTGTCTTTTTTTACCCTGTGTCTTTCAATTTTGGTATTCCCTTTCAATTTCCTAGTTCCAATACCAGTATACACGGTTCCAATATACTCAGATAAGATTACAGAGATAGTGTAGGTACAATCACAGGAAGGTGATACAAGAACATCATCAATAATAGAATCTACAGATACATATGGGATATTGAAAGTAGTTACAACTGTGATTATAACAATTGTTTCCATAACATGGAGTTCATTTCACTTAGCATCATCTATGTGTTCATAAGGGTATAGCTATTGAGCCTTGTGATGCTCTGCTATGACAGGACTAAACCTGTACTAATTATTCCCAATAAGGGAGACCATAGAGTCCATGTTTCTTTGGGTCTGGCTCACTTCACTTAGTATAATTTTTTCCAAGACCTTCCATTTCCTTACAAATGGGACAATGGCATTCTTTCAGATAGAAATATAAAATTCCATTGTATATATGTACCATTTTTCCTGATTCATTCGTCTACTGAGGGGCATCTGGCTTGGCTCCAGATTGATGCTATGACAAATTGTGCTGCGATGAACATTATTGTGCTGGTGGCATTACTGTGATTTTGTTTGTGGTCTTTTGGATAGATACCCAAAAGTGGGGCTGCTGGGTCATAGGGGAGTTCTACATTTAGCCTTCTGAGGAATTTCCATACTGCTTGCCAGAGTGTCTGAACCAGTTTACATTCCCACCAACAATGGATTAGGGTTCCCTTTTGGCCACATCCCCTCCAGCAATTGTTATTGTTAGTTTTCTTTATATAGGACATTCTTACTGGGTGAGATGGAATCTCAGTGTTGTTTTGATATGCATTCCTTTCATGGCCAGTGATGTAGGGCATTTTTTCATATGTCTCTTGGCCATTCTCATTTCCTCATCAGAGAAGTCTCTTTGTAAGTCTTTAGCCCACTTGATGAGGGGGCTATTGGTTCTTTGCGGTTTTGTTTTGAAAGAAGGTAATTTTTTAGTTCTGCATATATTTTAGATATGAGGCCTTTGTCTGTTGAATGTCCAGTAAAGATCTTCTCCAGTCTGTGGGCTTTCTGTTTATCTTGCGAGCTATGTCACTTGCCGTGCAGAAGCTCTGCAGTTTGATGCAGTCCCATTTGTCCAACCTTTCTTTGATTTGTAGCGTTTCTGGGTCTTGTTAAGGAAGTTCCGTCCTGTGCCAAGGAGCCCAAGTATTTCTCCTACTCCTTCCTTTAGTGTTTTCAGGGTGTCTGTTATGATTTCGAAGTCTTTAATCCATTTGGAATTGATTTGGGTGCCAGGTGACATATAAGGATCTAGTTTCAGTTTGTTGCATGTGTTGAGCCAGTTTTGCCAGCACCACTTGTTAAAGAGGATATCTTTCTTCCATACTATTGTTTTAGCTCCTTTATCAAAGATTAAGTAGGCATAGTTCTGTGGGTTCATTTCTGGGTCTTCAATTCTGTTCCATTGGTCTTCAGGCCTGTTCTGGTGCCCATACCAAGCTGTTTTTATTACTATAGCTTTAAAATACAGCTTGAAGTTGGGTATTGTTATTCCTCCAGCACTCTTCTTTCTGCCTAGGATTGTTTTTTCTCTTCTAGGTCTTTTATTGTTCCATTTGAATTTCTGGATTGCTTCCTCTATTTCATTAAAAAATGGTGGTGGGATATTAATGGGTATTGCATTGAATTTGTAGATAGCCTTTGGCAATATTGCCATTTTGATTATATTAATCCTCCCAATCCAGGAGCATGGGAGGTTTTTCCATTTCCTTACTTCTGACTTAATTTCAATTTTCAGCTTTTAAAGTTCTCATATCTAGTTTAAAGGCAAGAGAACCAGTAACCGGGTACTAGACACCTAGGTGCCCATATTCTTATAGCTGCTCTGGAGGCTAAGATCTGAGTATTGTGGATCAAAGTCAGTGTGGGCAGGAAAGTCTGTGAGACCCTTATCTGCAATTAACCACTAAGAAGCCAGAGCTTAGCTCTGGCTCAAATGGTAGAATAGTAGCCTTGAGCATAAAAGCTCAGGGGACAGCACCCAGAATCCTGGGTTCAAGTCCCAAAACTGGCACCAAAAAAAAAAATTACAAAGCCAACTACTTACTGACAACAAAGAGCTCATTCATCTAAGCATGGACCTAGAATTCTAAACACTAACCCATTACTCTTCTTACTAGATACTCATCTCCTGAAATCAAAAAGGCTTAGGGTCCTTTTTCCTATTTATTTAGCCATGTAGCCTCAGTATTTTCTCAAAAAGAATCAAGATTTTCTTTTGGTAAATTAGACCATTTGAACCAAATGATGGTAAATTAGAAAGGTATGTGAATTTTAGCTATTCCAAACTATCAAAAACACACAGTAACCCAGTTTCCTTGCTCACAAATAACTTTGTTGATAGATGAGAATCGGATACTCATTGGAGCCATTTTAATGAACCCGTAAGATTTAAGAATAATTCATATACTAAAGTATTTCAAAACAGTTCACTTGAAACACTTAAGTTATAAATTTTGTAATTTAATGTATTTGTTTCTTTTTAGAAAACTCTATTAGATAGAAAGATGAAAGGTGAAGTTGAATCTCATCTTGATCAAATTGTACCACATAAAGTGTTAACATTGGAATTAGGATAATTTGCTATGTTGCACTTATTTACAGTTTTATTTTCCCTATTTTTAGATGTTAAGATTGACTTTTAATTGCAGAGAATAAGATTATTGCCTTTATTTAATCAAACTTCTAATATGTATCGAGCCTTTGGTGGACAAAGTCTAGCTCATGAACGCACTCATTATCAAAGGAGATGCATTATGCTTTAGGATGTGGGAAGATAATGGGGTATTATCACGACATGAATCTTGGATTTCAGTTATATATATGCATATATACGTATGTATATATACATATATATACGCATATGTATACACACATATATATAGACACATATGTATATGTGCATATATAGAGAGAAAGTTTATTAGGAGAGAGCACATGTAAAGAATTACAATGTATGAGGATCATTGTGTTTCATAAAGAAGTCCATGAGCAGCATTCTATGAGACTTGGGAGAAAAGAGTTGTTACTGTTGCCTGAGAAAGGTTCATGGATATCTGTCTGGAGGTGCTGGCATTTGATCTCTGATCTTAAAGCCAAACTAGATTTGAACAAGAGAGTCTTTGAGGGTTTCAGTCATGCCTATGAATTAAAGTGGGGTAAATGATCTAGTCTTTACACAATGTCTCGCACCAAGTAGAGTGTCAATAAATGCATGAGGGGGCTGGGGCTATAGCCTAGTGGCATGAGTGCCTGCCTCGGATACACAAGGCCCTAGGTTCGATTCCCCAGCACCACATATGCAGAAAACGGCCAGAAGCGGTGCTGTGGCTCAAGTGCAGAGTGCTAGCCTTGAGGGGGAAGAAGCCAGGGACAGTGCTCAGCCCTGAGTCCAAGGCCCAGGACTGGCCAAAAAAAAATAAAAAAATAAAAATAAATGTATGAGGATTAAGTGCATAATCTGCAAGTTGACTGTTACTGCCTGCTTGTCTGCCTTGTGAATGATGTCAGAGAAGTCACTGGAGAACTTTTCCCAAGAGCTAACTTGCACAATGTTTCTTCACTTACCAAGGGCTTTAACTGCTTTGCTTCCCCGTATTCCAATTCTCATAAACATTGGCCACCATGCTTTGTCTCTAAAACATGGTGCAGCTGCTGGGTGGTCCTTCTACCGACCCCTAACAGAGTCAGCTGTTCACCAGAGAGTAGGATTGATGTCTGACCAACAGATGATCCCGTGCAGGGAATGAGAGGAGAGGAGGGGCTGCTGGGAGGCAATTCGTGCAGTGGCTTGGCTTGATTGTATTAAACGGGTAGAGATGGATGGAAGCTTAGTTTCAAGCCAGTTCTGAAGATAGGTAATTTGTGTCAAATAATTCTGAAGTGCTGTATCCATGGAGGAAGTGGAGTGGAGAGCCGAGTCAAGTGCCATTATAGATTACATGCTTACAGCCTGGGTAGCAATGAGATTTTAACCTTCACGTAGGACCCAGATATTCATGACCCATGTCATCATAGACCAAGGTTGGTATAGGTTAAAAAACTTCAAACTACCTTAGCCCAAGGACTAGACCAGTCATCGTTTTAACAATTCTGTAGGATGTGTGAAAGGGGAAGATGATTTTGACAGGAAAACCATAAGTGCTTTCTCAGGTGTTTCCTCTCTCTCTAGCATTTGTCTCTCTGAGTGTTCTTCTTGCTCAAACTTACATTCTCTTTTATGACATTTTTCTTGATTGTCTTCTTTTTCGCTGGTCTCTTCCCCTCAGAATCCTTTCTTCCTTGGGCTGGCAAGAACAGCCCCCATGAATTTTGCTGGATCTCTCTCTCTCTCTCTTTCTCTCTCTTTTTTTTAATGTCTTGATATTGACGTTGTCCTCTGTTTGGAAGAAACTTCTGTGTTGACTTTCACCTCTGGGGTTTTGAGTTGTAGTTACAGGGTGGTCATCCCAAATAAAATGTGTTAGTGTCACCTTCTACATCGTACCTCCAAGACTGAATCTATTGGCTCATTCTATTCCTCCTGATAGCCGCCTACTGTTTTATTTTCTGTCTTGCTGTCATCCAGTTCATGCTTTTCTATAAGTCTTACATTTGTTACTTATATTTTTTTACTATCCTTGTGACGTAATTCCTTTCTTTTTTTTCTTTTTTTCAAATTTTTATTATTAAACTGATGTACAGAGGTTACAGTTTCATACATTAGGCATTGGATACATTTGTGTACTGTTTGTTACCTTGTTCCTCAAACCCCACTCCACTCTCCCCCTTACCCTTTCCCCCCCTGAGTTGTTCAGTTCACTTACACCAAACATTTTTGCACGTATTGCTTTTGTATTTGTTTGTCTTTTTTTACCCTGTGTCTCTCAATTTTGGTATTCCCTTTCAATTTCCTAGTTCCAATACCAGTATACACGGTTTCCAATATACTCAGATAAATTACAGAGATAGTGTAGGTACAACCACAGGAAGGTGATACAAGAACATCATCAATAGTAGAAGCTACAGATACACATGGGACACTGAAAGTAGTTACAACTGTGATATAACAATTGTATCCATAACATGGAGTTCATTTCACTTAGCATCATCTTATGTGTTCATAAGGGTATAGCAATTGGGCCTTGTGATGCTCTGCTATAACTTGCCTAAACCTGTACTAATTATTCCCAATAAGGGAGACCATAGTGTCCATGTTTCTTTGGGTCTGTCTCACTTCATTTAGTATAATTTTTTCCAAGTCCTTCCATTTCCTTACAAATTGCATTTGTTACTTCTAAAGCCTTGTAGTTATTCCCAATCAGCATTGTATATAGCTTTATTTAGGCTCAAATGACAACTTTTAGGCTATTATGTCTAGTAATCTCTGAGCTGGTGTGTTGTGTGAGTGTGTGTGTGTGAGTGTGTGTGTGTGGTGTGTGATGCTCTTGAGGTTTGAACTAGGGCCTGGGCACTATAGCTGAGCATTTTTGTTCAAGTCCAGCGCTGTGCCATTGGAGCCCCAGCTCCCCTTTTGCTTTCTGATGATTAATTAGACGTGAGTCTCATGGGCTTTTCTGCCCAGGCTGGCTTCAAATTGTGATCTGCATATCTCAGCATTCTGAGTAGGTTCATTACAGGTATGGGCCATAGGCACTCTACTTTTTGTTTTCAACAGACAAGAGCTGATTATTGAGGAACAGTGAGGAGAACTCTTACTTTTGAGCTGTTTTGATTGCATTTTTTTTCTTCATAAAAACCTGAATTGACTGCTTTTCCTTTAGTCCTTCCTGGTCTGATACTAAAAGCCTTTCACAATGGAGCTCCTTTCCATATTCCCAGATTTCCCTCTTTTCTTTTCTCTTTTTTCCCCTCTGTGATTTGTTCCCGCTAGTATGGAACACGCAAACAGCCTTCTAACTTCAGGCCTCTTGGGGGCCAGTTCAGATACTGGTCTTCCTGTCCAAAACTAATTTCTTCTTCCCCTGAACCTTTAGGTTACTTCTAATGATAGCCCTTATTTCCCTTATTCTGCCCTTTTTCCAGGGCTGACTTTTGTGTACTTTTTGTGTCAACTTCTTGAAGGTTTGGCTTCATTTTGGTTTTGTGTTTCTGTCCTTCCTACACCATAAGACAGAGTCCCTGATGATTTAATAAGTTTGTAAAAAATATGTAAACTCATGGAGAAGTTTAATAGTGTCTACTCAGAAGAAATGAGGAGATAGCACGGTAGTTTCAGTCCGATAGAAACATTGAATTGGGAATCACTTTAATCCTAAAATATATCTAAAATCTTAAGATTTGTTAGTCAAGTATGCACTCAGATTATGTTAATTTAAGTCATTTGTATCATTAGAGCTAAATCATTATACACTTAGAAGGAAAATCCAAACAGTGACTCCTCTCAAACCATTTCAGAGAAAGCCAGAATGTTTTGAGATAGGATAGTATTCAACTATCACTGATGAGAATACCTTTTCTTCTTACATTGATTGGGTATTTACTAGTCAAAAACTCCGTATGTAAATAAAAACAACTTAGTCTCCAGAGTTTACCTTTACTTTATTTGCTTATTGCTAGAATTTGCAGTTCTCCATATCTACCACAGTTATATCACCTTATAATTGGGATTTCCTATCTTTGTAAACCTTACAAAATTTGACGTTTGTATGCATTAACTTGAAGACCATTGGAATATTGATAGTTATACGAATCATTGTTTAAAACATTAATTCTGAGAAGACAGAAATTTTGAAATAAATGCTGTCGTGGAATCCATTTTTGTGCTTAAAGAAAGTTTTCCTGTGACTTTGGATGCCCTTATCATAGTTAGTACTCATTTAGAGTATTTTTTATGCTTTTACTCATCCAGCTTTTTTTAGTATTTAATAAAATGCAATTAGCAGATCATCTGTTATAAAATGGTACCTGTCAGCTCAGCGGTTTGCATACTTCAGTTCCCCATGGGCCAGAAAACATGACTTTCATTCTGTAGCCATAGCCTTGACCCTGCCTGCTACAATGCCTTCTTTCTTCTGGTAGAACACCTGCACAATGCAAGTCATCCTGTCAGTCTTCCTCCAGCCCTTGTGTTACAGTGTCATAGTTGAAGTTCACAGGACCTCTGGAGCCGCAAATCCCTCCCATGGCCATTCTGCTGGGGCTGCCTTGGGCCATGTTTCTAGGTAAATACAATTTCCACCATCCCTCCTGCTCCATCCTCCCACATCCTGGCTGAACCCGTGTGGGACAGCTTGCCCACCGCCTCAGCCCTTGCCAGACTTGGAAGCAGCCAAGGTCTGGATCTGACACCTCTCTCGCCCTCAATGTCATCTGTCTTCCTGACAGCACAAGGGAGATACAAGAAAAACAGGTCATCGGGTCCGGGCATTTCCTCCCTGGGCAGGTTTCCAATTACCTCTTGTCTGCCCTCTTGCCTTGGCTTCTCTCGCCCAGATCACTGCCTGCTACTTCCTGCTATTGGGCAGCCAAGGATTATACTGGCTAGAGGCAGGAGCTGGCAATCCTGGTGCCCGTGGCTCACAGCCATATGTTTTAGGCTCCTTCAGGAAGCTCTGCTAAGACACCAGGGAAAGGGTATATCTGACCCTTCCCTGCCGTGACCAAGGCACACTAGCACCCAGCAATGATATTCATAGGCAGCATCATCACTGTCATGCAGATCTCCAAGAGCAGAGGCAGCTTGGCATCAAGTACGGAGACCTTTGTGTAGCGGACAGCACAAGAGGGGAGCCTTCGCCATATGATTGGTTTCCGGGAACTTCAAAAAACAAGTAACGTGTAAACACTTTGAACTCCCTCTGTCCAACCTCATACCTGACACACTCATGCAACCGCACATGAACAAAAAATTCCTCACAGGCGAGCCGACTCTCTCTCTCTCTCTTTCTCTTCCTCCCCGCCACCCCCACATGCTCACTATAACACACTGTGCAGGTCCTCCTGGATCTACATCCACATACCTATTTGCACATATGCAGACTTAGGCTTAGGAAGCACACTCTTGTACAGCATCAGGAACACACGCATGTAGGCAAGCAGGAGCACACACACGCACACGTGAGCGCACCCAGTACACAGTGGCTTGGAAGGTGCTAAGGGGTTTTCGAGGACTGTGTCCTACTTGCTCAAGTCCATGGTGTTGTTCTTGTGGTGGGCGTGGCTAAGGAGCCTAGCACTGCTTACTGGACAGTCCATTGTCACTTGGGCCTCCCCGTTCTGTCCTCACCAGTCTCCCATTCCCTGAACCATGCAGCTTCGGAGACCTGGGTAGCAACAAACTCTTCGGGAAAGCAATCAAGGCAGAAATGTCAATGTAACAGGACCACATGATTACGCCCCAGTAGTGCCCCAACCAAGGATGGCATTCGTTACCCCTCAGGTCTACACCCTAAAGCACAGCGCTGCGCGCAGAGAATGGGGCAGGACTGTGCCCCAGAATCCCTTGCCTCTTCTCCCTTCTACTTGGTCCCAGGGTGGTGGGGCGCCCAACCTGGCCTTCCTAGCCACCACCTGCCATCTGCAGCTGAGTTCCTGAGGCTTGTCCCTGCACACATACCTCCTTTGCTGATAACTCCCTCCGAGTTCTCTCTCCTAGCCCTCCTGTCCCTGCCTTGCTGCTCTGGACTGCTTTCAACTCACACATGCCTCTGCGTCACTGCCTCTTTGCCTCTGCCTCTGCTTCCCAATTTCCCCCTCCTCCTCTTGAGGTTCACAGGCTGCACACCTCCCCATGCACCTCTTCACTTCTTCTGGGGAAATTACAACTGCCTCACCCTGGCCTAGCCCTTCTTATCTTCTCCAAATCTCCCTCTGCTCTCACCTCTGCAACACCTGGGATCTCTCAGTCCTCTGGTGAACACCAATCCCCATTTATCTAATCTGTTGTCTGCCTGCTCTGTGCCCAAGCCCCTCTGCTCCTTTTCTGTGCACAGGAGGTTTGTGACAAAGGTAGGAGGGAAGCGGCACTCCTTTCCTGCCTTCTGGTTTTATGACTGACATCCGATTGGTCTGGAAACGGCCTCTGCCCCCTTGGCCAAGACCACCTGAAGACCTTGCCTGGCTTGCTAGGCAGCAGCCCTGTGTTTTTCTGAGCAGGAAGGACTGCACATATGCGACCCACTATGCAGAAAAGCCTCCAGGGGGTGGCCGGATGTTTTGTTTCTCCATTCCTTGCCCACTTTTTGATGTGTGCTTTCATTTGCATTCCAACAGGAACAGCCTTAAGGGAGGGTATTGAGGCTGCTTAGAGGTAGGCAGTTGGTGCTCACAGGCCAGCAGGGCCTCCTGGTGCCTCACTAACAGTGCATTTGCACCTGGAGTGCTTGGAAGCCTCTGGGCAGTGCCCATATGGTTTGGAGCTCTGTGACATGGCCAGGTACTAGGCGCCTCTGCTGACTTGAGCCAGTGTTCCAACTGGAGTTGCCATAGCAAAAAGGGCACAGGGCCCCTTGGGGTTTGCTGTAAGTTCTCACAAGTTCTCACAGGCCTTCGGGGATGCACAGGATGTGTAGAGCCGCACATCCCTCCCCTGACCATTCTGCTGGGAACGGCTTGGGCCAGGGTCCTAGGCAAATACACTTTCCACCACCCCTCCTGCTCCATCTTCCCACATCCTGGTTGAACCCGTGTGACACAGCTCCCCATCGCCTCTGCCCTTGCCAGTCCTGGAAGTGGCTGGTGTATGGATCCGCCACCTCTCTCACATTCAACCTCATCTCTCTTGCTCAGAGCATAAGGGAGATACAAGGTTAGCAGGTCAGCGAATCTGGGCATCTCCTTTCTGCGCTAGTGTCTGCTTAACTCTTGTCTCCCCGCTTGCCTTGGCCTCTCTGGCCCAGATCCCTGCCTGCTACTTCCTGCTATTGAGCAGCCAAGGATTGTACTGGCTAGAGGCAGGAGCTGGCAATCCTGGTGCCCGTGGCTCACAGCCATATGTTTTAGGCTCCTTCAGGAAGCTCTGCTAAGACACCAGGGAAAGGGATATCTGACCCTTCCCTGCCGTGACCAAGGCACACTAGCACCCAGCAATGATATTCATAGGCAGCATCATCACTGTCATGCAGATCTCCAACAGCAGAGGCAACTTGGCATCAAGTACGGAGACCTTTGTGTAGCGGACAGCACAAGAGGGGAGCCTTCGCCATATGATTGGTTTCCGGGAACTTCAAAAAAACAAGTAACGTGTAAACACTTTGAACTCCCTCTGTCCAACCTCATACCTGACACACTCATGCAACCGCACATGAACAAAAAATTCCTCACAGGCGAGCCGACTCTCTCTCTCTCTCTTCTCTCTCTTCCTCCCGCCACCCCCACATGCTCACTATAACACACTGTGCCGGGTCCTCCAGGATCTACATCCACATACCTATTTGCACATATGCAGACTTAGGCTTAGGAAGCACACTCTTGTACAGCATCAGGAACACACGCATGTAGGCAAGCAGGGGCACACACACGCACACGTGAGCGCACCCAGTACACAGTGGCTTGGAAGGTGCTAAGGGGTTTTCGAGGAATGTGTCCTACTTGCTCAAGTCCACGGTGTTGTTCTTGTGGTGGGCGTGGCTAAGGAGCCCAGCGCTGCTTACTGGACAGTCCATTGGCACTTGGGCCTACCCGTTCTGTCCTCACCAGTCTCCCATTCCCTGAACCATGCAGCTTCGGAGACCTGGGTATCAACAAACCCTTCGGGAAAGCAATCAAGGCAGAAATGTCAATGTAACAGGACCACATGACTACGCCCCAGTAGTGCCCCAACCAAGGATGGCATTCGTTACCCCTCAGGTCTACACCCTAAAGCACAGCGCTGCGGGCAGAGAATGGGCAGGCCTGTGCCCCAGAATCCCTTGCCTCTTCTCCCTTCTACTTGGTCCCAGGGTGGTGGGGCGCCCAACCTGGCCTTCCTAGCCACCACCTGCCATCTGCAGCTGAGTTCCTGAGGCTTGTCCCCTGCACACATACCTCCTTTGCTGATAACTCCCCCCGAGTTCTCTCTCTAGCCCTCCTGTCCCTCCCTTGCTGCTCTGGACTGCTTTCAACTCACACATGCCTCTGCGTCACTGCCTCTTTGCCTCTGCCTCTGCTTCCCAATTTCCCCCTCCTCCTCTTGAGGTTCACAGGCTGCACACCTCCCCATGCACCTCTTCACTTCTTCTGGGGAAATTACAACTGCCTCACCCTGGCCTAGCCCTTCTTATCTTCTCCAAATCTCCCTCTGCTCTCACCCTCTGCACACCTGGGATCTCTCAGTCCTCTGGTGAACACCAATCCCCCATTTATCTAATCTGTTGTCTGCCTGCTCTGTGCCCAAGCCCCTCTGCTCCTTTTCTGTGCACAGGAGGTTTGTGACAAAGGTAGGAGGGAAGCGGCACTCCTTTCCTGCCTTCTGGTTTTATGACTGACATCCGATTGGTCTGGAAACGGCCTCTGCCCCCTTGGCCAAGACCACCTGAAGACCTTGCCTGGCTTGCTAGGCAGCAGCCCTGTGTTTTTCTGAGCAGGAAGGACTGCACATATGCGACCCACTATGCAGAAAAGCCTCCAGGGGGTGGCCGGATGTTTTGTTTCTCCATTCCTTGCCCACTTTGTTGATGTGTGCTTTCATTTGCATTCCAACAGGAACAGCCTTAAGGGAGGGGTAGTGAGGCTGCTTAGAGGTAGGCAGTTGGTGCTCACAGGCCAGCAGGGCCTCCTGGTGCCTCACTAACAGTGCATTTGCACCTGGGGTGCTGGGAAGCCTCTGGGCAGTGCCCATATGGTTTGGAGCTCTGTGACATGGCCAGGTACTAGGCGCCTCCTGCTGACTTGAGCAGTGTTCCAACTGGAGTTGCCATAGCAAAAAGGGCACAAGGCCCCTTGGGGGTTTGCTGTAAGTTCTCACTAGTTCTCACAGGCCTTCGGGGTTGCACAGGATGTGTAGAGCCGCACATCCCTCCCCTGACCATTCTGCTGGGAACGGCTTGGGCCAGGGTCCTAGGCAAATACACTTTCCACCTCCCCTCCTGCTCCATCTTCCCACATCCTGGTTGAACCCGTGTGACACAGCTCCCCACCGCCTCTGCCCTTGCCAGTCCTGGAAGTGGCTGGTGTATGGATCCGCCACCTCTCTCACAATCAACCTCATCTCTCTTGCTCAGAGCATAAGGGAGATACAAGGTTAGCAGGTCAGCGAATCTGGGCATCTCCTTTCTGCGCTAGTGTCTGCTTAACTCTTGTCTTCCCGCTTGCCTTGGCCTCTCTGGCCCAGATCCCTGCCTGCTACTTCCTGCTATTGAGCAGCCAAGGATTATACTGGCTAGAGGCAGGAGCTGGCAATCCTGGTGCCCGTGGCTCACAGCCATATGTTTTAGGCTCCTTCAGGAAGCTCTGCTAAGACACCAGGGAAAGGGATATCTGACCCTCCCTCCCGTGACCAAGGCACACTAGCACCCAGCAATGATATTCATAGGCAGCATCATCACTGTCATGCAGATCTCCAAGAGCAGAGGCAGCTTGGCATCAAGTACGGAGACCTTTGTGTAGCGGACAGCACAAGAGGGGAGCCTTCGCCATATGATTGGTTTCCGGGAACTTCAAAAAACAAGTAAGGTGTAAACACTTTGAACTCCCTCTGTCAACCTCATACCTGACACACTCATGCAACCGCACATGAACAAAAAATTCCTCACAGGCGAGCCGACTCTCTCTCTCTCTCTTTCTCTCTCTTCCTCCCCGCCACCCCCACATGCTCACTATAACACACTGTGCCGGGTCCTCCTGGATCTACATCCACATACCTATTTGCACATATGCAGACTTAGACTTAGGAAGCACACTCTTGTACAGCAACAGGAACGCGCGGCATGTAGGCAGCAGGGGCACACACACGCACACGTGAGCGCACCCAGTACACAGTGGCTTGGAAGGTGCTAAAGGGGTTTTCGAGGACTGTGTCCTACTTGCTCAAGTCCAGGGTGTTGTTCTCGTGGTGGGCGTGGCTAAGGAGCCCAGCGCTGCATACTGGACAGTCTATTGGCACTTGGGCCTCCCCCTGCTGTCCTCACCAGTCTCCCATTCCCTGAACCATGCAGCTTCGGAGACCTGGGTAGCAACAAACTCTTCGGGAAAGCAATCAAGGCAGAAAATGTCAATGTAACAGGACCACATGATTACGCCCCAGTAGTGCCCCAACCAAGGATGGCATCGTTACCCCTCAGGTCTACACCCTAAAGCACATCGCTGCACGCAGAGAATGGGGCAGGCCTGTGCCCCAGAATCCCTTGCCTCTTCTCCCTTCTACTTGGTCCCAGGGTGGTGGGGCGCCCAACCTGGCCTTCCTAGCCACCACCTGCCATCTGCAGCTGAGTTCCTGAGGCTTGTCCACTGCACACATACCTCCTTTGCTGATAACTCCCCCCGAGTTCCTCTCTCTAGCCCTCCTGTCCCTCCCTTGCTGCTCTGGACTGCTTTCAACTCACACATGCCTCTGCGTCACTGCCTCTTTGCCTCTGCCTCTGCTTCCCAATTTCCCCCTCCTCCTCTTGAGGTTCACAGGCTGCACACCTCTCCATGCACCTCTTCACTTCTTCTGGGGAAATTACAACTGCCTCACCCTGGCCTAGCCCTTCTTATCTTCTCCAAATCTCCCTCTGCTCTCACCCTCTGCACACCTGGGATCTCTCAGTCCTCTGGTGAACACCAATCCCCATTTATCTAATCTGTTGTCTGCCTGCTCTGTGCCCAAGCCCCTCTGCTCCTTTTCTGTGCACAGGAGGTTTGTGACAAAGGTAGGAGGGAAGCGGCACTCCTTTCCTGCCTTCTGGTTTTATGACTGACATCCGATTGGTCTGGAAACGGCCTCTGCCCCCCTTGGCCAAGACCACCTGAAGACCTTGCCTGGCTTGCTAGGCAGCAGCCCTGTGTTTTTCTGAGCAGGAAGGACTGCACATATGCCACCCACTATGCAGAAAAGCCTCCAGGGGGTGGCCGGATGTTTTGTTTCTCCATTCCTTGCCCACTTTGTTGATGTGTGCTTTCATTTGCATTCCAACAGGAACAGCCTTAAGGGAGGGGTAGTGAGGCTGCTTAGAGGTAGGCAGTTGGTGCTCACAGGCCAGCAGGGCCTCCTGGTGCCTCACTAACAGTGCATTTGCACCTGGGGTGCTGGGAAGCCTCTGGGCAGTGCCCATATGGTTTGGAGCTCTGTGACATGGCCAGGTACTAGGCGCCTCCTGCTGACTTGAGCCAGTGTTCCAACTGGAGTTGCCATAGCAAAAAGGGCACAGGCCCCTTGGGGGTTTGCTGTAAGTTCTCACTAGTTCTCACAGGCCTTCGGGGATGCACAGGATGTGTAGAGCCGCACATCCCTCCCCTGACCATTCTGCTGGGAACGGCTTGGGCCAGGGTCCTAGGCAAATACACTTTCCACCTCCCCTCCTGCTCCATCTTCCCACATCCTGGTTGAACCCGTGTGACACAGCTCCCCACCGCCTCTGCCCTTGCCAGTCCTGGAAGTGGCTGGTGTATGGATCCGCCACCTCTCTCACAATCAACCTCATCTCTATTGCTCAGAGCATAAGGGAGATACAAGGTTAGCAGGTCAGCGAATCTGGGCATCTCCTTTCTGCGCTAATGTCTGCTTAACTCTTGTCTTCCCGCTTGCCTTGGCCTCTCTGGCCCAGATCCCTGCCTGCTACTTCCTGCTATTGAGCAGCCAAGGATTATACTGGCTAGAGGCAGGAGCTGGCAATCTTGGTGCCCGTGGCTCACAGCCATATGTTTTAGGCTCCTTCAGGAAGCTCTGCTAAGACACCAGGGAAAGGGATATCTGACCCTTCCCTCCCGTGACCAAGGCACACTAGCACCCAGCAATGATATTCATAGGCAGCATCATCACTGTCATGCAGATCTCCAAGAGCAGAGGCAGCTTGGCATCAAGTACGGAGACCTTTGTGTAGCGGACAGCACAAGAGGGGAGCCTTCGCCATATGATTGGTTTCCGGGAACTTCAAAAAACAAGTAACGTGTAAACACTTTGAACTCCCTCTGTCCAACCTCATACCTGACACACTCATGCAACCGCACATGAACAAAAAATTCCTCACAGGCGAGCCGACTCTCTCTCTCTCTCTTTCTCTCTCTTCCTCCCCGCCACCCCCACATGCTCACTATAACACACTGTGCCAGGTCCTCCTGGATCTACATCCACATACCTATTTGCACATATGCAGACTTAGACTTAGGAAGCACACTCTTGTACAGCAACAGGAACACGCGCATGTAGGCAAGCAGGGGCACACACACGCACACGTGAGCGCACCCAGTACACAGTGGCTTGGAAGGTGCTAAGGGGTTTTCGAGGACTGTGTCCTACTTGCTCAAGTCCAGGGTGTTGTTCTCGTGGTGGGGCGTGGCTAAGGAGCCCAGCGCTGCATACTGGACAGTCTATTGGCACTTGGGCCTCGCCCTGCTGTCCTCACCAGTCTCCCATTCCCTGAACCATGCAGCTTCGGAGACCTGGGTAGCAACAAACTCTTCGGGAAGCAATCAAGGCAGAAATGTCAATGTAACAGGACCACATGATTACGCCCCAGTAGTGCCCCAACCAAGGATGGCATTCGTTACCCCTCAGGTCTACACCCTAAAGCACATCGCTGCACGCAGAGAATGGGGCAGGCCTGTGCCCCAGAATCCCTTGCCTCTTTCTCCCTTCTACTTGGTCCCAGGGTGGTGGGGCGCCCTAACCTGGCCTTCCCTAGCCACCACCTGCCATCTGCAGCTGAGTTCCTGAGGCTTGTCCCCTGCACACATACCTCCTTTGCTGATAACTCCCCCGAGTTCTCTCTCCTAGCCCTCCTGTCCCTCCCTTGCTGCTCTGGACTGCTTTCAACTCACACATGCCTCTGCGTCACTGCCTCTTTGCCTCTGCCTCTGCTTCCCAATTTCCCCCTCCTCCTCTTGAGGTTCACAGGCTGCACACCTCCCCATGCACCTCTTCACTTCTTCTGGGGAAATTA
The DNA here is from genome assembly GCF_023159225.1 of Perognathus longimembris pacificus. NCBI lineage: Eukaryota > Metazoa > Chordata > Mammalia > Rodentia > Heteromyidae > Perognathus > Perognathus longimembris. The sequence goes on along the minus strand of NW_025959174.1, from coordinate 3,868 downwards.
CAACTGCCTCACCCTGGCCTAGCCCTTCTTATCTTCTCCAAATCTCCCTCTGCTCTCACCCTCTGCACACCTGGGATCTCTCAGTCCTCTGGTGAACACCAATCCCCATTTATCTAATCTGTTGTCTGCCTGCTCTGTGCCCAAGCCCCTCTGCTCCTTTTCTGTGCACAGGAGGTTTGTGACAAAGGTAGGAGGGAAGCGGCACTCCTTTCCTGCCTTCTGGTTTTATGACTGACATCCGATTGGTCTGGAAACGGCCTCTGCCCCCTTGGCCACGTCCACCTGAAGACCTTGCCTGGCTTGCTAGGCAGCAGCCCTGTGTTTTTCTGAGCAGGAAGGACTGCACATATGCGACCCACTATGCAGAAAAGCCTCCAGGGGGTGGCCGGATGTTTTGTTTCTCCATTCCTTGCCCACTTTGTTGATGTGTGCTTTCATTTGCATTCCAACAGGAACAGCCTTAAGGGAGGGGTAGTGAGGCTGCTTAGAGGTAGGCAGTTGGTGCTCACAGGCCAGCAGGGCCTCCTGGTGCCTCACTAACAGTGCATTTGCACCTGGGGTGCTGGGAAGCCTCTGGGCAGTGCCCATATGGTTTGGAGCTCTGTGACATGGCCAGGTACTAGGCGCCTCCTGCTGACTTGAGCCAGTGTTCCAACTGGAGTTGCCATAGCAAAAAGGGCACAGGGCCCCTTGGGGGTTTGCTGTAAGTTCTCACTAGTTCTCACAGGCCTTCCGGGATGCACAGGATGTGTAGAGCCGCACATCCCTCCCCTGACCATTCTGCTGGGAACGGCTTGGGCCAGGGTCCTAGGCAAATACACTTTCCACCTCCCCTCCTGCTCCATCTTCCCACATCCTGGTTGAACCCGTGTGACACAGCTCCCCACCGCCTCTGCCCTTGCCAGTCCTGGAAGTGGCTGGTGTATGGATCCGCCACCTCTCTCACAATCAACCTCATCTCTATTGCTCAGAGCATAAGGGAGATACAAGGTTAGCAGGTCAGCGAATCTGGGCATCTCCTTTCTGCGCTAGTGTCTGGCTTAACTCTTGTCTTCCCGCTTGCCTTGGCCTCTCTGGCCCAGATCCCTGCTTGCTACTTCCTGCTATTGAGCAGCCAAGGATTATAGTGGCTAGAGGCAGGAGCTGGCAATCTTGGTGCCCGTGGCTCACAGCCATATGTTTTAGGCTCCTTCAGGAAGCTCTGCTAAGACACCAGGGAAAGGGATATCTGAACCTTCCCTGCCGTGACCAAGGCACACTAGCTCCCAGCAATGATATTCATAGGCAGCATCATCACTGTCAGCAGATCTCCAAGAGCAGAGGCAGCTTGGCATCAAGTACGGAGACCTTTGTGTAGCGGACAGCACAAGAGGGGAGCCTTCGCCATATGATTGGTTTCCGGGAACTTCAAAAAACAAGTAACGTGTAAACACTTTGAACTCCCTCTGTCCAACCTCATACCTGACACACTCATGCAACCGCACATGAACAAAAAATTCCTCACAGGCGAGCCGACTCTCTCTCTCTCTTTCTCTCTCTTCCTCCCCGCCACCCCCACATGCTCACTATAACACACTGTGCCGGGTCCTCCTGGATCTACATCCACTACCTATTTGCACATATGCAGACTTAGGCTTAGGAAGCACACTCTTGTACAGCATCAGGAACACACGCATGTAGGCAAGCAGGGGCACACACACGCACACGTGAGCGCACCCAGTACACAGTGGCTTGGAAGGTGCTAAGGGGTTTTCGAGGACTGTGTCCTACTTGCTCAAGTCCACGGTGTTGTTCTTGTGGTGGGCGTGGCTAAGGAGCCTAGCGCTGCTTACTGGACAGTCCATTGTCACTTGGGCCTCCCCGTTCTGTCCTCACCAGTCTCCCATTCCCTGAACCATGCAGCTTCGGAGACCTGGGTAGCAACAAACTCTTCGGGAAAGCAATCAAGGCAGAAATGTCAATGTAACAGGACCACATGATCACGCCCCAGTAGTGCCCCAACCAAGGATGGCATTCGTTACCCCTCAGGTCTACACCCTAAAGCACAGCGCTGCGCGCAGAGAATGGGGGCAGGCCTGTGCCCCAGAATCCCTTGCCTCTTCTCCCTTCTACTTGGTCCCAGGGTGGTGGGGCGCCCAACCTGGCCTTCCTAGCCACCACCTGCCATCTGCAGCTGAGTTCCTGAGGCTTGTCCCCTGCACACATACCTCCTTTGCTGATAACTCCCTCCGAGTTCTCTCTCCTAGCCCTCCTGTCCGTGCCTTGCTGCTCTGGACTGCTTTCAACTCACACATGCCTCTGCGTCACTGCCTCTTTGCCTCTGCCTCTGCTTCCCAATTTCCCCCTCCTCCTCTTGAGGTTCACAGGCTGCACACCGCCCCATGCACCTCTTCACTTCTACTGGGGAAATTACAACTTGCCTCACCCTGGCCTAGCCCTTCTTATCTTCTCCAAATCTCCCTCTGCTCTCACCTTCTGCACCTGGGATCTCTCAGTCCTCTGGTGAACACAATCCCCATTTATCTAATCTGTTGTCTGCCTGCTCTGTGCCCAAGCCCCTCTGCTCCTTTTCTGTGCACAGGAGGTTTGTGACAAAGGTAGGAGGGGAAGCGGCACTCCTTTCCTGCCTTCTGGTTTTATGACTGACATCCGATTGGTCTGGAAACGGCCTCTGCCCCCTTGGCCAAGACCACCTGAAGACCTTGCCTGGCTTGCTAGGCAGCAGCCCTGTGTTTTTCTGAGCAGGAAGGACTGCACATATGCGACCCACTATGCAGAAAAGCCTCCAGGGGGTGGCCGGATGTTTTGTTTCTCCTTTCCTTGCCCACTTTGTTGATGTGTGCTTTCATTTGCATTCCAACAGGAACAGCCTTAAGGGAGGGGTAGTGAGGCTGCTTAGAGGTAGGCAGTTGGTGCTCACAGGCCAGCAGGGCCTCCTGGTGCCTCACTAACAGTGCATTTGCACCTGGGGTGCTGGGAAGCCTCTGGGCAGTGCCCATATGGTTTGGAGCTCTGTGACATGGCCAGGTACTAGGCGCCGCCTGCTGACTTGAGCCAGTGTTCCAACTGGAGTTGCCATAGCAAAAAGGGCACAGGGCCCCTTGGGGGTTTGCTGTAAGTTCTCACTAGTTCTCACAGGCCTTCGGGGATGCACAGGATGTGTAGAGCCGCACATCCCTCCCCTGACCATTCTGCTGGGAACGGCTTGGGCCAGGGTCCTAGGCAAATACACTTTCCACCTCCCCTCCTGCTCCATCTTCCCACATCCTGGTTGAACCCGTGTGACACAGCTCCCCACCGCCTCTGCCCTTGCCAGTCCTGGAAGTGGCTGGTGTATGGATCCGCCACCTCTCTCACAATCAACCTCATCTCTCTTGCTCAGAGCATAAGGGAGATACAAGGTTAGCAGGTCAGCGAATCTGGGCATCTCCTTTCTGCGCTAGTGTCTGCTTAACTCTTGTCTTCCCGCTTGCCTTGGCCTCTCTGGCCCAGATCCCTGCCTGCTACTTCCTGCTATTGAGCAGCCAAGGATTATACTGGCTAGAGGCAGGAGCTGGCAATCCTGGTGCCCGTGGCTCACAGCCATATGTTTTAGGCTCCTTCAGGAAGCTCTGCTAAGACACCAGGGAAAGGGATATCTGACCCTCCCTGCCGTGACCAAGGCACACTAGCACCCAGCAATGATATTCATAGGCAGCATCATCACTGTCATGCAGATCTCCAAGAGCAGAGGCAGCTTGGCATCAAGTACGGAGACCTTTGTGTAGCGGACAGCACAAGAGGGGAGCCTTCGCCATATGATTGGTTTCCGGGAACTTCAAAAAACAAGTAAGGTGTAAACACTTTGAACTCCCTCTGTCCAACCTCA
>NW_025959173.1:0-48190 GCF_023159225.1 Perognathus longimembris pacificus | reverse complement strand
GGAAGGCCAGGTTGGGCGCCCCACCACCCTGGGACCAAGTAGAAGGGAGAAGAGGCAAGGGATTCTGGGGCACTGGCCTGCCCCATTCTCTGCGCGCAGCGCTGGGCTTTAGGGTGTACACCTGAGGGGTAACGAATGCCATCCTTGGTTGGGGCACTACTGGGGCGTAATCATGTGGTCCTGTTACATTGACATTTCTGCCTTGATTGCTTTCCCGAAGAGTTTGTTGCTACCCAGGTCTCCGAAGCTGCATGGTTCAGGGAATGGGAGACTGGTGAGGACAGCAGGGGGAGGCCCAAGTGCCAATGGATTGTCCAGTAAGCAGCGCTGGGCTCCTTAGCCACGCCCACCACGAGAACAACACCCTGGACTTGAGCAAGTAGGACACAGTCCTCGAAAACCCCTTAGCACCTTCCAAGCCACTGTGTACTGGGTGCGCTCACGTGTGCGTGTGTGTGCCCCTGCTTGCCTACATGCGTGCGTTCCTGATGCTGTACAAGAGTGTGCTTCCTAAGCCTAAGTCTGCATATGTGCAAATAGGTATGTGGATGTAGATCCAGGAGGACCCGGCACAGTGTGTTATAGTGAGCATGTGGGGGTGGCGGGGAGGAAGAGAGAGAAAGAGAGAGAGAGAGAGTCGGCACGCCTGTGAGCAATTTTTTGTTCATGTGCGGTTGCATGAGTGTGTCAGGTATGAGGTTGGACAGAGGGAGTTCAAAGTGTTTACACGTTACTTGTTTTTTGAAGTTCCCGGAAACCAATCATATGGCGAAGGCTCCCCTCTTGTGCTGTCCGCTACACAAAGGTCTCCGTACTTGATGCCAAGCTGCCTCTTCTCTTGGAGATCTGCATGACAGTTATGATGCTGCCTATGAATATCATTGCTGGGTGCTAGTGTGCCTTGGTCACTGCAGGGAAGGGTCAGATATCCCTTTCCCTGGTGTCTTAGCAGAGCTTCCTGAAGGAGCCTAAAACATATGGCTGTGAGCCACGGGCACCAGGATTGCCAGCTCCTGCCTCTAGCCAGTATAATCCTTGGCTGCTCAATAGCAGGAAGTAGCAGGCAGGGATCTGGGCCAGAGAGGCCAAGGCAAGCGGGAAGACAAGAGTTAAGCAGACACTAGCGCAGAAAGGAGATGCCCAGATTCGCTGACCTGCTAACCTTGTATCTCCCTTATGCTCTGAGCAAGAGAGATGAGGTTGACTGTGAGAGAGGTGGCGGATCCATACACCAGCCACTTCCAGGACTGGCAAGGGCAGAGGCAGTGGGGAGCTGTGTCACACGGGTTCAACCAGGATGTGGGAAGATGGAGCAGGAGGGGAGGTGGAAAGTGTATTTGCCTAGGACCCTGGCCCAAGCCGTTCCCAGCAGAATGGTCAGGGGAGGGTTGTGCGACTCTACACATCCTGTGCATCCCCGAAGGCCTGTGAGAACTAGTGAGAACTTACAGCAAACCCCCAAGGGGCCCTGTGCCCTTTTTGCTATGCCAACTCCAGTTGGAACACTGGCTCAAGTCAGCAGGAGGCGCCGAGTACCTGGCCATGTCACAGAGCTCCAAACCATATGGGCACTGCCCAGAGGCTTCCCAGCACCCCAGGTGCAAATGCACTGTTAGTGAGGCACCAGGAGGCCCTGCTGGCCTGTGAGCACCAACTGCCTACCTCTAAGAAGCCTCACTACCCCTCCCTTAAGGCTGTTCCTGTTGGAATGCAAATGAAAGCACACATCAACAAAGTGGGCAAGGAATGGAGATACAAAACATCCGGCCACCCCCTGGAGGCTTTTCTGCATAGTGGGTCGCATATGTGCAATCCTTCCTGCTCAGAAAAACACAGGGCTGCTGCCTAGCAAGCTAGGCAAGGTCTTCAGGTGGTCTTGGCCAAGGGGGCAGAGGCCGTTTCCAGACCAATCGGATGTCAGTCATAAAACCAGAAGGCAGGAAAGGAGTGCCGCTTCCCTCCTACCTTTGTCACAAACCTCCTGTGCACAGAAAAGGAGCAGAGGGGCTTGGGCACAGAGCAGGCAGACAACAGATTAGATAAATGGGGATTGGTGTTCACCAGAGGACTGAGAGATCCCAGGTGTGCAGAGGGTGAGAGCAGAGGGAGATTTGGAGAAGATAAGAAGGGCTAGGCCAGGGTGAGGCAGTTGTAATTTCCCCAGAAGAAGTGAAGAGGTGCACGGGGAGGTGTGCAGCCTGTGAACCTCAAGAGGAGGAGGGGGAAATTGGGAAGCAGAGGCAGAGGCAAAGAGGCAGTGACGCAGAGGCATGTGTGAGTTGAAAGCAGTCCAGAGCAGCAAGGCAGGGACAGGAGGGCTAGGAGAGAGAACTCGGAGGGAGTTATCAGCAAAGGAGGTATGTGTGCAGGGGACAAGCCTCAGGAACTCAGCTGCAGATGGCAGGTGGTGGCTAGGAAGGCCAGGTTGGGCGCCCCACCACCCTGGGACCAAGTAGAAGGGAGAAGAGGCAAGGGATTCTGGGGCACAGGCCTGCCCCATTCTCTGCGCGCAGCGCTGGGCTTTAGGGTGTACACCTGAGGGGTAACGAATGCCATCCTTGGTTGGGGCACTACTGGGGCGTAATCATGTGGTCCTGTTACATTGACATTTCTGCCTTGATTGCTTTCCCGAAGAGTTTGTTGCTACCCAGGTCTCCGAAGCTGCATGGTTCAGGGAATGGGAGACTGGTGAGGACAGCAAGGGGAGGCCCAAGTGCCAATGGACTGTCCAGTAAGCAGCGCTGGGCTCCTTAGCCACGCCCACCACAAGAACAATACCCTGGACTTGAGCAAGTAGGACACAGTCCTCGAAAACCCCTTAGCACCTTCCAAGCCACTGTGTACTGGGTGCGCTCACGTGTGCGTGTGTGTGCCCCTGCTTGCCTACATGCGTGTGTTCCTGATGCTGTACAAGAGTGTGCTTCCTAAGCCTAAGTCTGCATATGTGCAAATAGGTATGTGGATGTAGATCCAGGAGGACCCGGCACAGTGTGTTATAGTGAGCATGTGGGGGTGGCGGGGAGGAAGAGAGAGAAAGAGAGAGAGAGAGAGTCGGCTCACCTGTGAGGAATTTTTTGTTCATGTGCGGTTGCAGGAGTGTGTCAGGTATGAGGTTGGACAGAGGGAGTTCAAAGTGTTTACACGTTACTTGTTTTTTGAAGTTCCCGGAAACCAATCATATGGCGAAGGCTCCCCTCTTGTGCTGTCCTCTACACAAAGGTCTCCGTACTTGATGCCAAGCTGCCTCTGCTCTTGGAGATCTGCATGACAGTGATGATGCTGCCTATGAATATCATTGCTGGGTGCTAGTGTGCCTTGTTCACGGCAGGGAAGGGTCAGATATCCCTTTCCCTGGTGTCTTAGCAGAGCTTCCTGAAGGAGCCTAAAACATATGGCTGTGAGCCACGGGCACCAGGATTGCCAGCTCCTGCCTCTAGCCAGTATAATCCTTGGCTGTTCAATAGCAGGAAGTAGCAGGCAGGGATCTGGGCCAGAGAGGCCAAGGCAAGCGGGAAGACAAGAGTTAAGCAGACACTAGCGCAGAAAGGAGATGCCCAGATTCGCTGACCTGCTAATCTTGTATCTCCCTTATGCTCTGAGCAAGACAGATGAGGTTGATTGTGAGAGAGGTGGCGGATCCATACACCAGCCACTTCCAGGACTGGCAAGGGCAGAGGCGGTGGGGAGCTGTGTCACACGGGTTCAACCAGGATGTGGGAAGATGGAGCAGGAGGGGAGGTGGAAAGTGTATTTGCCTAGGACCCTGGCCCAAGCCGTTCCCAGCAGAATGGTCAGGGGAGGGATGTGCGGCTCTACACATCCTGTGCATCCCCGAAGGCCTGTGAGAACTAGTGAGAACTTACAGCAAACCCCCAAGGGGCCCTGTGCCCTTTTTGCTATGGCAACTCCAGTTGGAACACTGGCTCAAGTCAGCAGGAGGCGCCTAGTACCTGGCCATGTCACAGAGCTCCAAACCATATGGGCACTGCCCAGAGGCTTCCCAGCACCCCAGGTGCAAATGCACTGTTAGTGAGGCACCAGGAGGCCCTGCTGGCCTGTGAGCACCAACTGCCTACCTCTAAGCAGCCTCACTACCCCTCCCTTAAGGCTGTTCCTGTTGGAATGCAAATGAAAGCACACATCAACAAAGTGGCCAAGGAATGGAGAAACAAAATATCCGGCCACCCCCTGGAGGCTTTTCTGCATAGTGGGTCGCATATGTGCAGTCCTTCCTGCTCAGAAAAACACAGGGCTGCTGCCTAGCAAGCCAGGCAAGGTCTTCAGGTGGTCCTGTCCAAGGGGGCAGTGGCCGTTTCCAGACCAATCGGATGTCAGTCATAAAACCAGAAGGCAGGAAAGGAGTGCCGCTTCCCTCCTACCTTTGTCACAAACCTCCTGTGCACAGAAAAGGAGCAGAGGGGCTTGGGCACAGAGCAGGCAGACAACATATTAGATAAATGGGGATTGGTGTTCACCAGAGGACTGAGAGATCCCAGGTGTGCAGAGGTTGAGAGCAGAGGGAGATTTGGAGAAGATAAGAAGGGCTAGGCCAGGGTGAGGCAGTTGTAATTTCCCCAGAAGAAGTGAAGAGGTGCATGGGGAGGTGTGCAGCCTGTGAACCTCAAGAGGAGGAGGGGGAAATTGGGAAGCAGAGGCAGAGGCAAAGAGGCAGTGACGCAGAGGCATGTGTGAGTTGAAAGCAGTCCAGAGCAGCAAGGCAGGGACAGGAGGGCTAGGAGAGAGAACTCGGAGGGAGTTATCAGCAAAGGAGGTATGTGTGCAGGGGACAAGCCTCAGGAACTCAGCTGCAGATGGCAGGTGGTGGCTAGGAAGGCCAGGTTGGGCGCCCCACCACCCTGGGACCAAGTAGAAGGGAGAAGAGGCAAGGGATTCTGGGGCACAGGCCTGCCCCATTATCTGCGCGTAGCGCTGTGCTTTAGGGTGTTGACCTGAGGGGTAACGACTGCCATCCTTGGTTGGGGCACTACTGGGGCGTAATCATGTGGTCCTGTTACATTGACATTTCTGCCTTGATTGCTTTCCCGAATAGTTTGTTGATACCCAGGTCTCCGAAGCTGCATGGTTCAGGGAATGGGAGACTGGTGAGGACAGCAGGGGGAGGCCCAAGTGCCAATGGACTGTCCAGTAAGCAGCGCTGGGCTCCTTAGCCACGCCCACCACGAGAACAACACCCTGGACTTGAGCAAGTAGGACACAGTCCTCGAAAACCCCTTAGCACCTTCCAAGCCACTGTTTACTGGGTGCGCTCACGTGTGCGTGTGTGTGCCCCTGCTTGCCTACATGCGTGCGTTCCTGATGCTGTACAGGAGTGTGCTTCCTAAGCCTAAGTCTGCATATGTGCAAATAGGTATGTGGATGTAGATCCAGGAGGACCCGGCACAGTGTTTTATAGTGAGCATGTGGGGGTGGCGGGGAGGAAGAGAGAGAAAGAGAGAGAGAGAGAGTCGGCTCGCCTGTGAGGAATTTTTTGTTCATGTGCGGTTGCATGAGTGTGTCAGGTATGAGGTTGGACAGAGGGAGTTCAAAGTGTTTACACGTTACTTGTTTTTTGAAGTTCCCGGAAATCAATCATATGGCGAAGGCTCCCCTCTTGTGCTGTCCGCTACACACAGGTCTCCGTACTTGATGCCAAGCTGCCTCTGCTCTTGGAGATCTGCATGACAGTGATGATGCTGCCTATGAATATCATTGCTGTGTGCTAGTGTGCCTTGGTCACGGCAGGGAAGTATCAGATATCCCTTTCCCTGGTGTCTTAGCAGAGCCTCCTGAAGGAGCCTAAAACATATGGCTGTGAGCCACGGGCACCAGGATTGCCAGCTCCTGCCTCTAGCCAGTATAATCCTTGGCTGCTCAATAGCAGGAAGTAGCAGGCAGGGATCTGGGCCAGAGAGGCCAAGGCAAGCGGGAAGACAAGAGTTAAGCAGACACTAGCGCAGAAAGGAGATGCCCAGATTCGCTGACCTGCTAACCTTGTATCTCCCTTATGCTCTCAGCAAGAGAGATGAGGTTGATTGTGAGAGAGGTGGCGGATCCATACACCAGCCACTTCCAGGACTGGCAAGGGCAGAGGCGGTGGGGAGCTGTGTCACACGGGTTCAACCAGGATGTGGGAAGATGGAGCAGGAGGGGAGGTGGAAAGTGTATTTGCCTAGGACCCTGGCCCAAGCCGTTCCCAGCAGAATGGTCAGGGGAGGGATGTGCGGCTCTACACATCCTGTGCATCCCCGAAGGCCTGTGAGAACTAGTGAGAACTTACAGCAAACCCCCAAGGGGCCCTGTGCCCTTTTTGCTATGGCAACTCCAGTTGGAACACTGTCTCAAGTCAGCAGGAGGCGCCTAGTACCTGGCCATGTCACAGAGCTCCAAACCATATGGGCACTGCCCAGAGGCTTCCCAGCACCCCAGGTGCAAATGCACTGTTAGTGAGGCACCAGGAGGCCCTGCTGGCCTGTGAGCACCAACTGCCTACCTCTAAGCAGCCTCACTACCCCTCCCTTAAGGCTGTTCCTGTTGGAATGCAAATGAAAGCACACATCAACAAAGTGGGCAAGGAATGGAGAAACAAAACATCCGGCCACCCCCTGGAGGCTTTTCTGCATAGTGGGTCGCATATGTGCAGTCCTTCCTGCTCAGAAAAACACAGGGCTGCTGCCTAGCAAGCCAGGCAAGGTCTTCAGGTGGTCTTGGCCAAGGGGGCAGAGGCCGTTTCCAGACCAATCGGATGTCAGTCATAAAACCAGAAGGCAGGAAAGGAGTGCCGCTTCCCTCCTACCTTTGTCACAAACCTCCTGTGCACAGAAAAGGAGCAGAGGGGCTTGGGCACAGAGCAGGCAGACAACAGATTAGATAAATGGGGATTGGTGTTCACCAGAGGACTGAGAGATCCCAGGTGTGCAGAGGGTGAGAGCAGAGGGAGATTTGGAGAAGATAAGAAGGGCTAGGCCAGGGTGAGGCAGTTGTAATTTCCCCAGAAGAAGTGAAGAGGTGCATGGGGAGGTGTGCAGCCTGTGAACCTCAAGAGGAGGAGGGGGAAATTGGGAAGCAGAGGCAGAGGCAAAGAGGCAGTGACGCAGAGGCATGTGTGAGTTGAAAGCAGTCCAGAGCAGCAAGGCAGGGACAGGAGGGCTAGGAGAGAGAACTCGGAGGGAGTTATCAGCAAAGGAGGTATGTGTGCAGGGGACAAGCCTCAGGAACTCAGCTGCAGATGGCAGGTGGTGGCTAGGAAGGCCAGGTTGGGCGCCCCACCACCCTGGGACCAAGTAGAAGGGAGAAGAGGCAAGGGATTTTGGGGCACAGGCCTGCGCCATTCTCTGCGCGCAGAGCTGGGCTTTAGGGTGTAGACCTGAGGGGTAACGAATGCCATCCTTGGTTGGGGCACTACTAGGGCGTAATCATGTGGTCCTGTTACATTGACATTTCGGCCTTGATTGCTTTCCCGAAGAGTTTGTTACTACCCAGGTCTCCGAAGCTGCATGGTTCAGGGAATGGGAGACTGGTGAGGACAGCAGGGGGAGGCCCAAGTGCCAATGGACTGTCCAGTAAGCAGCGCTGGGCTCCTTAGCCACGCCCACCACGAGAACAACACCCTGGACTTGAGCAAGTAGGACACAGTCCTCGAAAACCCCTTAGCACCTTCCAAGCCACTGTGTACTGGGTGCGCTCACGTGTGCGTGTGTGTGCCCCTGCTTGCCTACATGTGTGCGTTCCTGATGCTGTACAAGAGTGTGCTTCCTAAGCCTAAGTCTGCATATGTGCAAATAGGTATGTGGATGTAGATCCAGGAGGACCCGGCACAGTGTGTTATAGTGAGCATGTGGGGGTGGCGGGGAGGAAGAGAGAGAAAGAGAGAGAGAGAGAGTCGGCTCGCCTGTGAGGAATTTTTTGTTCATGTGCGGTTGCATGAGTGTGTCAGGTATGAGGTTGGACAGAGGGAGTTCAAAGTGTTTACACGTTACTTGTTTTTTGAAGTTCCCGGAAACCAATCATATGGCAAAGGCTCCCCTCTTGTGCTGTCCGCTACACAAAGGTCTCCTTACTTGATGCCAAGCTGCCTCTGCTCTTGGAGATCTGCATGACAGTGATGATGCTGCCTATGAATATCATTGCTGGGTGCTAGTGTGCCTTGGTCACGGCAGGGAAGGGTCAGATATCCCTTTCCCTGGTGTCTTAGCAGAGCTTCCTGAAGGAGCCTAAAACATATGGCTGTGAGCCACGGGCACCAGGATTGCCAGCTCCTGCCTCTAGCCAGTATAATCCTTGGCTGCTCAATAGCAGGAAGTAGCAGGCAGGGATCTGGGCCAGAGAGGCCAAGGCAAGCGGGAAGACAAGAGTTAAGCAGACACTAGCGCAGAAAGGAGATGCCCAGATTCGCTGACCTGCTAACCTTGTATCTCCCTTATGCTCTCAGCAAGAGAGATGAGGTTGATTGTGAGAGAGGTGGCGGATCCATACACCAGCCACTTCCAGGACTGGCAAGGGCAGAGGCGGTGGGGAGCTGTGTCACACGGGTTCAACCAGGATGTGGGAAGATGGAGCAGGAGGGGAGGTGGAAAGTGTATTTGCCTAGGACCCTGGCCCAAGCCGTTCCCAGCAGAATGGTCAGGGGAGGGATGTGCGGCTCTACACATCCTGTGCATCCCCGAAGGCCTGTGAGAACTAGTGAGAACTTACAGCAAACCCCCAAGGAGCCCTGTGCCCTTTTTGCTATGGCAACTCCAGTTGGAACACTGGCTCAAGTCAGCAGGAGGCGCCTAGTACCTGGCCATGTCACAGAGCTCCAAACCATATGGGCACTGCCCAGAGGCTTCCCAGCACCCCAGGTGCAAATGCACTGTTAGTGAGGCACCAGGAGGCCCTGCTGGCCTGTGAGCACCAACTGCCTACCTCTAAGCAGCCTCACTACCCCTCCCTTAAGGCTGTTCCTGTTGGAATGCAAATGAAAGCACACATCAACAAAGTGGGCAAGGAATGGAGAAACAAAAAATCCGGCCACCCCCTGGAGGCTTTTCTGCATAGTGGGTCGCATATGTGCAGTCCTTCCTGCTCAGAAAAACACAGGGCTGCTGCCTAGCAAGCCAGGCAAGGTCTTCAGGTGGTCTTGGCCAAGGGGGCAGAGGCCGTTTCCAGACCAATCGGATGTCAGTCATAAAACCAGAAGGCAGGAAAGGAGTGCCGCTTCCCTCCTACCTTTGTCACAAACCTCCTGTGCACAGAAAAGGAGCAGAGGGGCTTGGGCACAGAGCAGGCAGACAACAGATTAGATAAATGGGGATTGGTGTTCACCAGAGGACTGAGAGATCCCAGGTGTGCAGAGGGTGAGAGCAGAGGGAGATTTGGAGAAGATAAGAAGGGCTAGGCCAGGGTGAGGCAGTTGTAATTTCCCCAGAAGAAGTGAAGAGGTGCATGGGGAGGTGTGCAGCCTGTGAACCTCAAGAGGAGGAGGGGGAAATTGGGAAGCAGAGGCAGAGGCAAAGAGGCAGTGACGCAGAGGCATGTGTGAGTTGAAAGCAGTCCAGAGCAGCAAGGCAGGGACAGGAGGGCTAGGAGAGAGAACTCGGAGGGAGTTATCAGCAAAGGAGGTATGTGTGCAGGGGACAAGCCTCAGGAACTCAGCTGCAGATGGCAGGTGGTGGCTAGGAAGGCCAGGTTGGGCGCCCCACCACCCTGGGACCAAGTAGAAGGGAGAAGAGGCAAGGGATTCTGGGGCACAGGCCTGCCCCATTATCTGCGCGTAGCGCTGTGCTTTAGGGTGTTGACCTGAGGGGTAACGACTGCCATCCTTGGTTGGGGCACTACTGGGGCGTAATCATGTGGTCCTGTTACATTGACATTTCTGCCTTGATTGCTTTCCCGAATAGTTTGTTGATACCCAGGTCTCCGAAGCTGCATGGTTCAGGGAATGGGAGACTGGTGAGGACAGCAGGGGGAGGCCCAAGTGCCAATGGACTGTCCAGTAAGCAGCGCTGGGCTCCTTAGCCACGCCCACCACGAGAACAACACCCTGGACTTGAGCAAGTAGGACACAGTCCTCGAAAACCCCTTAGCACCTTCCAAGCCACTGTTTACTGGGTGCGCTCACGTGTGCGTGTGTGTGCCCCTGCTTGCCTACATGCGTGCGTTCCTGATGCTGTACAGGAGTGTGCTTCCTAAGCCTAAGTCTGCATATGTGCAAATAGGTATGTGGATGTAGATCCAGGAGGACCCGGCACAGTGTTTTATAGTGAGCATGTGGGGGTGGCGGGGAGGAAGAGAGAGAAAGAGAGAGAGAGAGAGTCGGCTCGCCTGTGAGGAATTTTTTGTTCATGTGCGGTTGCATGAGTGTGTCAGGTATGAGGTTGGACAGAGGGAGTTCAAAGTGTTTACACGTTACTTGTTTTTTGAAGTTCCCGGAAATCAATCATATGGCGAAGGCTCCCCTCTTGTGCTGTCCGCTACACACAGGTCTCCGTACTTGATGCCAAGCTGCCTCTGCTCTTGGAGATCTGCATGACAGTGATGATGCTGCCTATGAATATCATTGCTGTGTGCTAGTGTGCCTTGGTCACGGCAGGGAAGTATCAGATATCCCTTTCCCTGGTGTCTTAGCAGAGCCTCCTGAAGGAGCCTAAAACATATGGCTGTGAGCCACGGGCACCAGGATTGCCAGCTCCTGCCTCTAGCCAGTATAATCCTTGGCTGCTCAATAGCAGGAAGTAGCAGGCAGGGATCTGGGCCAGAGAGGCCAAGGCAAGCGGGAAGACAAGAGTTAAGCAGACACTAGCGCAGAAAGGAGATGCCCAGATTCGCTGACCTGCTAACCTTGTATCTCCCTTATGCTCTCAGCAAGAGAGATGAGGTTGATTGTGAGAGAGGTGGCGGATCCATACACCAGCCACTTCCAGGACTGGCAAGGGCAGAGGCGGTGGGGAGCTGTGTCACACGGGTTCAACCAGGATGTGGGAAGATGGAGCAGGAGGGGAGGTGGAAAGTGTATTTGCCTAGGACCCTGGCCCAAGCCGTTCCCAGCAGAATGGTCAGGGGAGGGATGTGCGGCTCTACACATCCTGTGCATCCCCGAAGGCCTGTGAGAACTAGTGAGAACTTACAGCAAACCCCCAAGGGGCCCTGTGCCCTTTTTGCTATGGCAACTCCAGTTGGAACACTGTCTCAAGTCAGCAGGAGGCGCCTAGTACCTGGCCATGTCACAGAGCTCCAAACCATATGGGCACTGCCCAGAGGCTTCCCAGCACCCCAGGTGCAAATGCACTGTTAGTGAGGCACCAGGAGGCCCTGCTGGCCTGTGAGCACCAACTGCCTACCTCTAAGCAGCCTCACTACCCCTCCCTTAAGGCTGTTCCTGTTGGAATGCAAATGAAAGCACACATCAACAAAGTGGGCAAGGAATGGAGAAACAAAACATCCGGCCACCCCCTGGAGGCTTTTCTGCATAGTGGGTCGCATATGTGCAGTCCTTCCTGCTCAGAAAAACACAGGGCTGCTGCCTAGCAAGCCAGGCAAGGTCTTCAGGTGGTCTTGGCCAAGGGGGCAGAGGCCGTTTCCAGACCAATCGGATGTCAGTCATAAAACCAGAAGGCAGGAAAGGAGTGCCGCTTCCCTCCTACCTTTGTCACAAACCTCCTGTGCACAGAAAAGGAGCAGAGGGGCTTGGGCACAGAGCAGGCAGACAACAGATTAGATAAATGGGGATTGGTGTTCACCAGAGGACTGAGAGATCCCAGGTGTGCAGAGGGTGAGAGCAGAGGGAGATTTGGAGAAGATAAGAAGGGCTAGGCCAGGGTGAGGCAGTTGTAATTTCCCCAGAAGAAGTGAAGAGGTGCATGGGGAGGTGTGCAGCCTGTGAACCTCAAGAGGAGGAGGGGGAAATTGGGAAGCAGAGGCAGAGGCAAAGAGGCAGTGACGCAGAGGCATGTGTGAGTTGAAAGCAGTCCAGAGCAGCAAGGCAGGGACAGGAGGGCTAGGAGAGAGAACTCGGAGGGAGTTATCAGCAAAGGAGGTATGTGTGCAGGGGACAAGCCTCAGGAACTCAGCTGCAGATGGCAGGTGGTGGCTAGGAAGGCCAGGTTGGGCGCCCCACCACCCTGGGACCAAGTAGAAGGGAGAAGAGGCAAGGGATTTTGGGGCACAGGCCTGCGCCATTCTCTGCGCGCAGAGCTGGGCTTTAGGGTGTAGACCTGAGGGGTAACGAATGCCATCCTTGGTTGGGGCACTACTAGGGCGTAATCATGTGGTCCTGTTACATTGACATTTCGGCCTTGATTGCTTTCCCGAAGAGTTTGTTACTACCCAGGTCTCCGAAGCTGCATGGTTCAGGGAATGGGAGACTGGTGAGGACAGCAGGGGGAGGCCCAAGTGCCAATGGACTGTCCAGTAAGCAGCGCTGGGCTCCTTAGCCACGCCCACCACGAGAACAACACCCTGGACTTGAGCAAGTAGGACACAGTCCTCGAAAACCCCTTAGCACCTTCCAAGCCACTGTGTACTGGGTGCGCTCACGTGTGCGTGTGTGTGCCCCTGCTTGCCTACATGTGTGCGTTCCTGATGCTGTACAAGAGTGTGCTTCCTAAGCCTAAGTCTGCATATGTGCAAATAGGTATGTGGATGTAGATCCAGGAGGACCCGGCACAGTGTGTTATAGTGAGCATGTGGGGGTGGCGGGGAGGAAGAGAGAGAAAGAGAGAGAGAGAGAGTCGGCTCGCCTGTGAGGAATTTTTTGTTCATGTGCGGTTGCATGAGTGTGTCAGGTATGAGGTTGGACAGAGGGAGTTCAAAGTGTTTACACGTTACTTGTTTTTTGAAGTTCCCGGAAACCAATCATATGGCAAAGGCTCCCCTCTTGTGCTGTCCGCTACACAAAGGTCTCCTTACTTGATGCCAAGCTGCCTCTGCTCTTGGAGATCTGCATGACAGTGATGATGCTGCCTATGAATATCATTGCTGGGTGCTAGTGTGCCTTGGTCACGGCAGGGAAGGGTCAGATATCCCTTTCCCTGGTGTCTTAGCAGAGCTTCCTGAAGGAGCCTAAAACATATGGCTGTGAGCCACGGGCACCAGGATTGCCAGCTCCTGCCTCTAGCCAGTATAATCCTTGGCTGCTCAATAGCAGGAAGTAGCAGGCAGGGATCTGGGCCAGAGAGGCCAAGGCAAGCGGGAAGACAAGAGTTAAGCAGACACTAGCGCAGAAAGGAGATGCCCAGATTCGCTGACCTGCTAACCTTGTATCTCCCTTATGCTCTCAGCAAGAGAGATGAGGTTGATTGTGAGAGAGGTGGCGGATCCATACACCAGCCACTTCCAGGACTGGCAAGGGCAGAGGCGGTGGGGAGCTGTGTCACACGGGTTCAACCAGGATGTGGGAAGATGGAGCAGGAGGGGAGGTGGAAAGTGTATTTGCCTAGGACCCTGGCCCAAGCCGTTCCCAGCAGAATGGTCAGGGGAGGGATGTGCGGCTCTACACATCCTGTGCATCCCCGAAGGCCTGTGAGAACTAGTGAGAACTTACAGCAAACCCCCAAGGAGCCCTGTGCCCTTTTTGCTATGGCAACTCCAGTTGGAACACTGGCTCAAGTCAGCAGGAGGCGCCTAGTACCTGGCCATGTCACAGAGCTCCAAACCATATGGGCACTGCCCAGAGGCTTCCCAGCACCCCAGGTGCAAATGCACTGTTAGTGAGGCACCAGGAGGCCCTGCTGGCCTGTGAGCACCAACTGCCTACCTCTAAGCAGCCTCACTACCCCTCCCTTAAGGCTGTTCCTGTTGGAATGCAAATGAAAGCACACATCAACAAAGTGGGCAAGGAATGGAGAAACAAAAAATCCGGCCACCCCCTGGAGGCTTTTCTGCATAGTGGGTCGCATATGTGCAGTCCTTCCTGCTCAGAAAAACACAGGGCTGCTGCCTAGCAAGCCAGGCAAGGTCTTCAGGTGGTCTTGGCCAAGGGGGCAGAGGCCGTTTCCAGACCAATCGGATGTCAGTCATAAAACCAGAAGGCAGGAAAGGAGTGCCGCTTCCCTCCTACCTTTGTCACAAACCTCCTGTGCACAGAAAAGGAGCAGAGGGGCTTGGGCACAGAGCAGGCAGACAACAGATTAGATAAATGGGGATTGGTGTTCACCAGAGGACTGAGAGATCCCAGGTGTGCAGAGGGTGAGAGCAGAGGGAGATTTGGAGAAGATAAGAAGGGCTAGGCCAGGGTGAGGCAGTTGTAATTTCCCCAGAAGAAGTGAAGAGGTGCATGGGGAGGTGTGCAGCCTGTGAACCTCAAGAGGAGGAGGGGGAAATTGGGAAGCAGAGGCAGAGGCAAAGAGGCAGTGACGCAGAGGCATGTGTGAGTTGAAAGCAGTCCAGAGCAGCAAGGCAGGGACAGGAGGGCTAGGAGAGAGAACTCGGAGGGAGTTATCAGCAAAGGAGGTATGTGTGCAGGGGACAAGCCTCAGGAACTCAGCTGCAGATGGCAGGTGGTGGCTAGGAAGGCCAGGTTGGGCGCCCCACCACCCTGGGACCAAGTAGAAGGGAGAAGAGGCAAGGGATTCTGGGGCACAGGCCTGCCCCATTCTCTGCGCGCAGCGCTGGGCTTTAGGGTGTAGACCTGAGGGGTAACGAATGCCATCCTTGGTTGGGGCACTACTGGGGCGTAATCATGTGGTCCTGTTACATTGACATTTCTGCCTTGATTGCTTTCCCGAAGAGTTTGTTGCTACCCAGGTCTCCGAAGCTGCATGGTTCAGGGAATGGGAGACTGGTGAGGACAGCAGGGGGAGGCCCAAGTGCCAATGGACTGTCCAGTAAGCAGGGCTGGGCTCCTTAGCCACGCCCACCACAAGAACAACACCCTGGACTTGAGCAAGTAGGACACAGTCCTCGAAAACCCCTTAGCACCTTCGAAGCCACTGTGTACTGGGTGCGCTCACGTGTGTGTGTGTGTGCCCCTGCTTGCCTACATGCGTGTGTTCCTGATGCTGTACAAGAGTGTGCTTCCTAAGCCTAAGTCTGCATATGTGCAAATAGGTATGTGGATGTAGATCCAGGAGGACCCGGAACAGTGTGTTATAGTGAGCATGTGGGGGTGGCGGGGAGGAAGAGAGAGAGAGAGAGAGAGAGCGACGGCTCGCCTGTGAGGAATTTTTTGTTCATGTGCGGTTGCATGAGTGTGTCAGGTATGAGGTTGGACAGAGGGAGTTCAAAGTGTTTACACGTTACTTGTTTTTTGAAGTTCCCGGAAACCAATCATATGGCGAAGGCTCCCCTCTTGTGCGGTCCTCTACACAAAGGTCTCCGTACTTGATGCCAAGCTGCCTCTGCTCTTGGAGATCTGCATGACAGTGATGATGCTGCCTATGAGTATCATTGCTGGGTGCTAGTGTGCCTTGGTCACGGCAGGGAAGTTTCAGATATCCCTTTCCCTGGTGTCTTAGCAGAGCTTCCTGAATGAGCCTAAAACATATGGCTGTGAGCCACGGGCACCAGGATTGCCAGCTCCTGCCTCTAGCCAGTATAATCCTTGGCTGCTCAATAGCAGGAAGTAGCAGGCAGGGATCTGGGCCAGAGAGGCCAAGGCAAGCGGGAAGACAAGAGTTAAGCAGACACTAGCGCAGAAAGGAGATGCCCAGATTCGCTGACCTGCTAACCTTGTATCTCCCTTATGCTCTGAGCAAGACAGATGAGGTTGATTGTGAGAGAGGTGGCGGATCCATACACCAGCCACTTCCAGGACTGGCAAGGGCAGAGGCGGTGGGGAGCTGTGTCACACGGGTTCAACCAGGATGTGGGAAGATGGAGCAGGAGGGGAGGTGGAAAGTGTATTTGCCTAGGACCCTGGCCCAAGCCGTTCCCTGCAGAATGGTCAGGGGAGGGATGTGCGGCTCTACACATCCTGTGCATCCCCGAAGGCCTGTGAGAACTAGTGAGAACTTACAGCAAACCCCCAAGGGGCCCTGTGCCCTTTTTGCTATGGCAACTCCAGTTGGAACACTGGCTCAAGTCAGCAGGAGGCGCCTAGTACCTGGCCATGTCACCGAGCTCCAAACTATATGGGCACTACCCAGAGGCTTCCCAGCACCCCAGGTGCAAATGCACTGTTAGTGAGGCACCAGGAGGCCCTGCTGGCCTGTGAGCACCAACTGCCTACCTCTAAGCAGCCTCACTACCCCTCCCTTAAGGCTGTTCCTGTTGCAATGCAAATGAAAGCACACATCAACAAAGTGGGCAAGGAATGGAGAAACAAAACATCCGGCCACCCCCTGGAGGCTTTTCTGCATAGTGGGTCGCATATGTGCAGTCCTTCCTGCTCAGAAAAACACAGGGCTGCTGCCTAGCAAGCCAGGCAAGGTCTTCAGGTGGTCTTGGCCAAGGGGGCAGAGGCCGTTTCCAGACCAATCGGATGTCAGTCATAAAACCAGAAGGCAGGAAAGGAGTGCCGCTTCCCTCCTACCTTTGTCACAAACCTCCTGTGCACAGAAAAGGAGCAGAGGGGCTTGGGCACAGAGCAGGCAGACAACAGATTAGATAAATGGGGATTGGTGTTCACCAGAGGACTGAGAGATCCCAGGTGTGCAGAGGGTGAGAGCAGAGGGAGATTTGGAGAAGATAAGAAGGGCTAGGCCAGGGTGAGGCAGTTGTAATTTCCCCAGAAGAAGTGAAGAGGTGCATGGGGAGGTGTGCAGCCTGTGAACCTCAAGAGGAGGAGGGGGAAATTGGGAAGCAGAGGCAGAGGCAAAGAGGCAGTGACGCAGAGGCATGTGTGAGTTGAAAGCAGTCCAGAGCAGCAAGGCAGGGACAGGAGGGCTAGGAGAGAGAACTCGGAGGGAGTTATCAGCAAAGGAGGTATGTGTGCAGGGGACAAGCCTCAGGAACTCAGCTGCAGATGGCAGGTGGTGGCTAGGAAGGCCAGGTTGGGCGCCCCACCACCCTGGGACCAAGTAGAAGGGAGAAGAGGCAAGGGATTCTGGGGCACAGGCCTGCCCCATTCTCTGCGCGCAGCGCTGGGCTTTAGGGTGTAAACCTGAGGGGTAACGAATGCCATCCTTGGTTGGGGCACTACTGGGGCGTAATCATGTGGTCCTGTTACATTGACATTTCTGCCTTGATTGCTTTCCCGAAGAGTTTGTTGCTACCCAGGTCTCCGAAGCTGCATGGTTCAGGGAATGGGAGACTGGTGAGGACAGCAGGGGGAGGCCCAAGTGCCAATGGACTGTCCAGTAAGCAGCGCTGGGCTCCTTAGCCACGCCCACCACAAGAACAACACCCTGGACTTGAGCAAGTAGGACACAGTCCTCGAAAACCCCTTAGCACCTTCGAAGCCACTGTGTACTGGGTGCGCTCACGTGTGTGTGTGTGTGCCCCTGCTTGCCTACATGCGTGTGTTCCTGATGCTGTACAAGAGTGTGCTTCCTAAGCCTAAGTCTGCATATGTGCAAATAGGTATGTGGATGTAGATCCAGGAGGACCCGGAACAGTGTGTTATAGTGAGCATGTGGGGGTGGCGGGGAGGAAGAGAGAGAGAGAGAGAGAGAGACGGCTCGCCTGTGAGGAATTTTTTGTTCATGTGCGGTTGCATGAGTGTGTCAGGTATGAGGTTGGACAGAGGGAGTTCAAAGTGTTTACACGTTACTTGTTTTTTGAAGTTCCCGGAAACCAATCATATGGCGAAGGCTCCCCTCTTGTGCGGTCCTCTACACAAAGGTCTCCGTACTTGATGCCAAGCTGCCTCTGCTCTTGGAGATCTGCATGACAGTGATGATGCTGCCTATGAGTATCATTGCTGGGTGCTAGTGTGCCTTGGTCACGGCAGGGAAGTTTCAGATATCCCTTTCCCTGGTGTCTTAGCAGAGCTTCCTGAAGGAGCCTAAAACATATGGCTGTGAGCCACGGGCACCAGGATTGCCAGCTCCTGCCTCTAGCCAGTATAATCCTTGGCTGCTCAATAGCAGGAAGTAGCAGGCAGGGATCTGGGCCAGAGAGGCCAAGGCAAGCGGGAAGACAAGAGTTAAGCAGACACTAGCGCAGAAAGGAGATGCCCAGATTCGCTGACCTGCTAACCTTGTATCTCCCTTATGCTCTGAGCAAGACAGATGAGGTTGATTGTGAGAGAGGTGGCGGATCCATACACCAGCCACTTCCAGGACTGGCAAGGGCAGAGGCGGTGGGGAGCTGTGTCACACGGGTTCAACCAGGATGTGGGAAGATGGAGCAGGAGGGGAGGTGGAAAGTGTATTTGCCTAGGACCCTGGCCCAAGCCGTTCCCTGCAGAATGGTCAGGGGAGGGATGTGTGGCTCTACACATCCTGTGCATCCCCGAAGGCCTGTGAGAACTAGTGAGAACTTACAGCAAACCCCCAAGGGGCCCTGTGCCCTTTTTGCTATGGCAACTCCAGTTGGAACACTGGCTCAAGTCAGCAGGAGGCGCCTAGTACCTGGCCATGTCACCGAGCTCCAAACTATATGGGCACTACCCAGAGGCTTCCCAGCACCCCAGGTGCAAATGCACTGTTAGTGAGGCACCAGGAGGCCCTGCTGGCCTGTGAGCACCAACTGCCTACCTCTAAGCAGCCTCACTACCCCTCCCTTAAGGCTGTTCCTGTTGCAATGCAAATGAAAGCACACATCAACAAAGTGGGCAAGGAATGGAGAAACAAAACATCCGGCCACCCCCTGGAGGCTTTTCTGCATAGTGGGTCGCATATGTGCAGTCCTTCCTGCTCAGAAAAACACAGGGCTGCTGCCTAGCAAGCCAGGCAAGGTCTTCAGGTGGTCTTGGCCAAGGGGGCAGAGGCCGTTTCCAGACCAATCGGATGTCAGTCATAAAACCAGAAGGCAGGAAAGGAGTGCCGCTTCCCTCCTACCTTTGTCACAAACCTCCTGTGCACAGAAAAGGAGCAGAGGGGCTTGGGCACAGAGCAGGCAGACAACAGATTAGATAAATGGGGATTGGTGTTCACCAGAGGACTGAGAGATCCCAGGTGTGCAGAGGGTGAGAGCAGAGGGAGATTTGGAGAAGATAAGAAGGGCTAGGCCAGGGTGAGGCAGTTGTAATTTCCCCAGAAGAAGTGAAGAGGTGCATGGGGAGGTGTGCAGCCTGTGAACCTCAAGAGGAGGAGGGGGAAATTGGGAAGCAGAGGCAGAGGCAAAGAGGCAGTGACGCAGAGGCATGTGTGAGTTGAAAGCAGTCCAGAGCAGCAAGGCAGGGACAGGAGGGCTAG
The DNA here is from genome assembly GCF_023159225.1 of Perognathus longimembris pacificus. NCBI lineage: Eukaryota > Metazoa > Chordata > Mammalia > Rodentia > Heteromyidae > Perognathus > Perognathus longimembris. The sequence goes on along the minus strand of NW_025959173.1, from coordinate 28,976 downwards.
GAGAGAGAACTCGGAGGGAGTTATCAGCAAAGGAGGTATGTGTGCAGGGGACAAGCCTCAGGAACTCAGCTGCAGATGGCAGGTGGTGGCTAGGAAGGCCAGGTTGGGCTCCCCACCACCCTGGGACAAAATAGAAGGGAGAAGAGGCAAGGGATTCTGGGGCACAGGCCTGCCCCATTCTCTCCGCGCAGCGCTGGGCTTTAGGGTGTAGACCTGAGGGGTAACGAATGCCATCCTTGGTTGGGGCACTACTGGGGCGTAAGCATGTGGTCCTGTTACATTGACATTTCTGCCTTGATTGCTTTCCCCAAGAGTTTGTTGCTACCCAGGTCTCCGAAGCTGCATGGTTCAGGGAATGGGAGAATGGTGAGGACAGCAGGGGGAGGCCCAAGTGCCAATGGACTGTCCAGTAAGCAGCGCTGGGCTCCTTAGCCACGCCCACCACGAGAACAACACCCTGGACTTGAGCAAGTAGGACACAGTCCTCGAAAACCCCTTAGCACCTTCCAAGCCACTGTGTACTGGGTGCGCTCACGTGTGCGTGTGTGTGCCCCTGCTTGCCTACATGCGTGCGTTCCTGATGCTGTACAGGAGTGTGCTTCCTAAGCCTAAGTCTGCATATGTGCAAATAGGTATGTGGATGTAGATCCAGGAGGACCCGGCACAGTGTGTTATAGTGAGCATGTGGGGGTGGCGGGGAGGAAGAGAGAGAGAGAGAGAGAGAGACGGCTCGCCTGTGAGGAAATTTTTGTTCATGTGCGGTTGCATGAGTGTGTCAGGTATGAGGTTGGACAGAGGGAGTTCAAAGTGTTTACACGTTACTTGTTTTTTGAAGTTCCCGGAAACCAATCATATGGCGAAGGCTCCCCTCTTGTGCGGTCCTCTACACAAAGGTCTCCGTACTTGATGCCAAGCTGCCTCTGCTCTTGGAGATCTGCATGACAGTGATGATGCTGCCTATGAGTATCATTGCTGGGTGCTAGTGTGCCTTGGTCACGGCAGGGAAGGTTCAGATATCCCTTTCCCTGGTGTCTTAGCAGAGCTTCCTGAAGGAGCCTAAAACATATGGCTGTGAGCCACGGGCACCAGGATTGCCAGCTCCTGCCTCTAGCCAGTATAATCCTTGGCTGCTCAATAGCAGGAAGTAGCAGGCAGGGATCTGGGCCAGAGAGGCCAAGGCAAGCGGGAAGACAAGAGTTAAGCAGACACTAGCGCAGAAAGGAGATGCCCAGATTCGCTGACCTGCTAACCTTGTATCTCCCTTATGCTCTGAGCAAGACAGATGAGGTTGATTGTGAGAGAGGTGGCGGATCCATACACCAGCCACTTCCAGGACTGGCAAGGGCAGAGGCGGTGGGGAGCTGTGTCACACGGGTTCAACCAGGATGTGGGAAGATGGAGCAGGAGGGGAGGTGGAAAGTGTATTTGCCTAGGACCCTGGCCCAAGCCGTTCCCAGCAGAATGGTCAGGGGAGGGATGTGCGGCTCTACACATCCTGTGCATCCCCGAAGGCCTGTGAGAACTAGTGAGAACTTACAGCAAACCCCCAAGGGGCCCTGTGCCGTTTTTGCTATGGCAACTCCAGTTGGAACACTGGCTCAAGTCAGCAGGAGGCGCCTAGTACCTGGCCATGTCACCGAGCTCCAAACTATATGGGCACTACCCAGAGGCTTCCCAGCACCCCAGGTGCAAATGCACTGTTAGTGAGGCACCAGGAGGCCCTGCTGGCCTGTGAGCACCAACTGCCTACCTCTAAGCAGCCTCACTACCCCTCCCTTAAGGCTGTTCCTGTTGGAATGCAAATGAAAGCACACATCAACAAAGTGGGCAAGGAATGGAGAAACAAAACATCCGGCCACCCCCTGGAGGCTTTTCTGCATAGTGGGTCGCATATGTGCAGTCCTTCCTGCTCAGAAAAACACAGGGCTGCTGCCTAGCAAGCCAGGCAAGGTCTTCAGGTGGTCTTGGCCAAGGGGGCAGAGGCCGTTTCCAGACCAATCGGATGTCAGTCATAAAACCAGAAGGCAGGAAAGGAGTGCCGCTTCCCTCCTACCTTTGTCACAAACCTCCTGTGCACAGAAAAGGAGCAGAGGGGCTTGGGCACAGAGCAGGCAGACAACAGATTAGATAAATGGGGATTGGTGTTCACCAGAGGACTGAGAGATCCCAGGTGTGCAGAGGGTGAGAGCAGAGGGAGATTTGGAGAAGATAAGAAGGGCTAGGCCAGGGTGAGGCAGTTGTAATTTCCCCAGAAGAAGTGAAGAGGTGCATGGGGAGGTGTGCAGCCTGTGAACCTCAAGAGGAGGAGGGGGAAATTGGGAAGCAGAGGCAGAGGCAAAGAGGCAGTGACGCAGAGGCATGTGTGAGTTGAAAGCAGTCCAGAGCAGCAAGGCAGGGACAGGAGGGCTAGGAGAGAGAACTCGGAGGGAGTTATCAGCAAAGGAGGTATGTGTGCAGGGGACAAGCCTCAGGAACTCAGCTGCAGATGGCAGGTGGTGGCTAGGAAGGCCAGGTTGGGCTCCCCACCACCCTGGGACAAAATAGAAGGGAGAAGAGGCAAGGGATTCTGGGGCACAGGCCTGCCCCATTCTCTCCGCGCAGCGCTGGGCTTTAGGGTGTAGACCTGAGGGGTAACGAATGCCATCCTTGGTTGGGGCACTACTGGGGCGTAAGCATGTGGTCCTGTTACATTGACATTTCTGCCTTGATTGCTTTCCCCAAGAGTTTGTTGCTACCCAGGTCTCCGAAGCTGCATGGTTCAGGGAATGGGAGACTGGTGAGGACAGCAGGGGGAGGCCCAAGTGCCAATGGAATGTCCAGTAAGCAGCGCTGGGCTCCTTAGCCACGCCCACCACAAGAACAACACCCTGGACTTGAGCAAGAAGGACACAGTCCTCGAAAACCCCATAGCACCTTCGAAGCCACTGTGTACTGGGTGCGCTCACGTGTGCGTGTGTGTGCCCCTGCTTGCCTACATGCGTGTGTTCCTGATGCTGTACAAGAGTGTGCTTCCTAAGCCTAAGTCTGCATATGTGCAAATAGGTATGTGGATGTAGATCCAGGAGGACACGGCACAGTGTGTTATAGTGAGCATGTGGGGGTGGCGGGGAGGAAGAGAGAGAGAGAGAGAGAGAGACGGCTCGCCTGTGAGGAATTTTTTGTTCATGTGCGGTTGCATGAGTGTGTCAGGTATGAGGTTGGACAGAGGGAGTTCAAAGTGTTTACACGTTACTTGTTTTTTGAAGTTCCCGGAAACCAATCATATGGCGAAGGCTCCCCTCTTGTGCGGTCCTCTACACAAAGGTCTCCGTACTTGATGCCAAGCTGCCTCTGCTCTTGGAGATCTGCATGACAGTGATGATGCTGCCTATGAGTATCATTGCTGGGTGCTAGTGTGCCTTGGTCACGGCAGGGAAGGGTCAGATATCCCTTTCCCTGGTGTCTTAGCAGAGCTTCCTGAAGGAGCCTAAAACATATGGCTGTGAGCCACGGGCACCAGGATTGCCAGCTCCTGCCTCTAGCCAGTATAATCCTTGGCTGCTCAATAGCAGGAAGTAGCAGGCAGGGATCTGGGCCAGAGAGGCCAAGGCAAGCGGGAAGACAAGAGTTAAGCAGACACTAGCGCAGAAAGGAGATGCCCAGATTCGCTGACCTGCTAACCTTGTATCTCCCTTATGCTCTCAGCAAGAGAGATGAGGTTGATTGTGAGAGAGGTGGCGGATCCATACACCAGCCACTTCCAGGACTGGCAAGGGCAGAGGCGGTGGGGAGCTGTGTCACACGGGTTCAACCAGGATGTGGGAAGATGGAGCAGGAGGGGAGGTGGAAAGTGTATTTGCCTAGGACCCTGGCCCAAGCCGTTACCAGCAGAATGGTCAGGGGAGGGATGTGCGGCTCTACACATCCTGTGCATCCCGGAAGGTCTGTGAGAACTAGTGAGAACTAACAGCAAACCCCCAAGGGGCCCTCTGCCCTTTTTGCTATGGCAACTCCAGTTGGAACACTGGCTCAAGTCAGCAGGAGGCGCCTAGTACCTGGCCATGTCACAGAGCTCCAAACCATATGGGCACTGCCCAGAGGCTTCCCAGCACCCCAGGTGCAAATGCACTGTTAGTGAGGCACCAGGAGGCCCTGCTGGCCTGTGAGCACCAACTGCCTACCTCTAAGCAGCCTCACTACCCCTCCCTTAAGGCTGTTCCTGTTGGAATGCAAATGAAAGCACACATCAACAAAGTGGGCAAGGAATGGAGAAACAAAACATCCGGCCACCCCCTGGAGGCTTTTCTGCATAGTGGGTCGCATATGTGCAGTCCTTCCTGCTCAGAAAAACACAGGGCTGCTGCCTAGCAAGCCAGGCAAGGTCTTCAGGTGGTCTTGGCCAAGGGGGCAGAGGCCGTTTCCAGACCAATCGGATGTCAGTCATAAAACCAGAAGGCAGGAAAGGAGTGCCGCTTCCCTCCTACCTTTGTCACAAACCTCCTGTGCACAGAAAAGGAGCAGAGGGGCTTGGGCACAGAGCAGGCAGACAACAGATTAGATAAATGGGGATTGGTGTTCACCAGAGGACTGAGAGATCCCAGGTGTGCAGAGGGTGAGAGCAGAGGGAGATTTGGGGAAGATAAGAAGGGCTAGGCCAGGGTGAGGCAGTTGTAATTTCCCCAGAAGAAGTGAAGAGGTGCATGGGGAGGTGTGCAGCCTGTGAACCTCAAGAGGAGGAGGGGGAAATTGGGAAGCAGAGGCAGAGGCAAAGAGGCAGTGACGCAGAGGCATGTGTGAGTTGAAAGCAGTCCAGAGCAGCAAGGCAGGGACAGGAGGGCTAGGAGAGAGAACTCGGAGGGAGTTATCAGCAAAGGAGGTATGTGTGCAGGGGACAAGCCTCAGGAACTCAGCTGCAGATGGCAGGTGGTGGCTAGGAAGGCCATGTTGGGCGCCCCACCACCCTGGGACCAAGTAGATGGGAGAAGAGGCAAGGGATTCTGGGGCACAGCCCTGCCCCATTCTCTGCACGCAGCGCTGTGCTTTAGGGTGTAGACCTGAGGGGTACCGAATGCCATCCTTGGTTGGGGCACTACTGGGGCATAATCATGTGGTCCTGTTACATTGACATTTCTGCCTTGATTGCTTTCCCCAAGAGTTTGTTGCTACCCAGGTCTCCGAAGCTGCATGGTTCAGGGAATGGGAGACTGGTGAGGACAGCAGGGGGAGGCCCAAGTGCCAATGGACTGTCCAGTAAGCAGCGCTGGGCTCCTTAGCCACGCCCACCACAAGAACAACACCCTGGACTTGAGCAAGAAGGACACAGTCCTCGAAAACCCCTTAGCACCTTCCAAGCCACTGTGTACTGGGTGCGCTCACGTGTGCGTGTGTGTGCCCCTGCTTGCCTACATGCGTGTGTTCCTGATGCTGTACAAGAGTGTGCTTCCTAAGCCTAAGTCTGCATATGTGCAAATAGGTATGTGGATGTAGATCCAGGAGGACCCAGCACAGTGTGTTATAGTGAGCATGTGGGGGTGGCGGGGAGGAAGAGAGAGAGAGAGAGAGAGAGAGACGGCTCGCCTGTGAGGAATTTTTTGTTCATGTGCGGTTGCATGAGTGTGTCAGGTATGAGGTTGGACAGAGGGAGTTCAAAGTGTTTACACGTTACTTGTTTTTTGAAGTTCCCGGAAACCAATCATATGGCGAAGGCTCCCCTCTTGTGCGGTCCGCTACACAAAGGTCTCCGTACTTGATGCCAAGCTGCCTCTGCTCTTGGAGATCTGCATGACAGTGATGATGCTGCCTATGAATATCATTGCTGGGTGCTAGTGTGCCTTGGTCACGGCAGGGAAGGGTCAGATATCCCTTTCCCTGGTGTCTTAGCAGAGCTTCCTGAAGGAGCCTAAAACATATGGCTGTGAGCCACGGGCACCAGGATTGCCAGCTCCTGCCTCTAGCCAGTATAATCCTTGGCTGCTCAATAGCAGGAAGTAGCAGGCAGGGATCTGGGCCAGAGAGGCCAAGGCAAGCGGGAAGAAAAGAGTTAAGCAGACACTAGCGCAGAAAGGAGATGCCCAGATTCGCTGACCTGCTAATCTTGTATCTCCCCTATGCTCTCAGCAAGAGAGATGAGGTTGATTGTGAGAGAGGTGGCGGATCCATACACCAGCCACTTCCAGGACTGGCAAGGGCAGAGGCGGTGGGGAGCTGTGTCACAGGGGTTCAACCAGGATGTGGGAAGATGGAGCAGGAGGGGAGGTGGAAAGTGTATTTGCCTAGGACCCTGGCCCAAGCCGTTCCCAGCAGAATGGTCAGGGGAGGGATGTGCGGCTCTACACATCCTGTGCATCCCCGAAGGCCTGTGAGAACTAGTGAGAACTTACAGCAAACCCCCAAGGGGCCCTGTGCCCTTTGTGCTATGGCAACTCCAGTTGGAACACTGGCTCAAGTCAGCAGGAGGCGCCTAGTACCTGGCCATGTCACAGAGCTCCAAACCATATGGGCACTGCCCAGAGGCTTCCCAGCACCCCAGGTGCAAATGCACTGTTAGTGAGGCACCAGGAGGCCCTGCTGGCCTGTGAGCACCAACTGCCTACCTCTAAGCAGCCTCACTACCCCTCCCTTAAGGCTGTTCCTGTTGGAATGCAAATGAAAGCACACATCAACAAAGTGGGCAAGGAATGGAGAAACAAAACATCCGGCCACCCCCTGGAGGCTTTTCTGCATAGTGGGTCGCATATGTGCAGTCCTTCCTGCTCAGAAAAACACAGGGCTGCTGCCTAGCAAGCCAGGCAAGGTCTTCAGGTGGTCTTGGCCAAGGGGGCAGAGGCCGTTTCCAGACCAATCGGATGTCAGTCATAAAACCAGAAGGCAGGAAAGGAGTGCCGCTTCCCTCCTACCTTTGTCACAAACCTCCTGTGCACAGAAAAGGAGCAGAGGGGCTTGGGCACAGAGCAGGCAGACAACAGATTAGATAAATGGGGATTGGTGTTCACCAGAGGACTGAGAGATCCCAGGTGTGCAGAGGGTGTGAGCAGAGGGAGATTTGGAGAAGATAAGAAGGGCTAGGCCAGGGTGAGGCAGTTGTAATTTCCCCAGAAGAAGTGAAGAGGTGCATGGGGAGGTGTGCAGCCTGTGAACCTCAAGAGGAGGAGGGGGAAATTGGGAAGCAGAGGCAGAGGCAAAGAGGCAGTGACGCAGAGGCATGTGTGAGTTGAAAGCAGTCCAGAGCAGCAAGGCAGGGACAGGAGGGCTAGGAGAGAGAACTCGGAGGGAGTTATCAGCAAAGGAGGTATGTGTGCAGGGGACAAGCCTCAGGAACTCAGCTGCAGATGGCAGGTGGTGGCTAGGAAGGCCAGGTAGGGCGCCCCACCACCCTGGGACCAAGTAGAAGGGAGAAGAGGCAAGGGATTCTGGGGCACAGGCCTGCCCCATTCTCTGTGCGCAGCGCTGGGCTTTAGGGTGTAGACCTGAGGGGTAACGAATGCCATCCTTGGTTGGGGCACTACTGGGGTGTAAACATGTGGTCCTGTTACATTGACATTTCTGCCTTGATTGCTTTCCCGAATAGTTTGTTGCTACCCAGGTCTCCGAAGCTGCATGGTTCAGGGAATGGGAGACTGGTGAGGACAGCAGGGGGAGGCCCAAGTGCCAATGGACTGTCCAGTAAGCAGCGCTGGGCTCCTTAGCCACGCCCACCACGAGAACAACACCCTGGACTTGAGCAAGTAGGACACAGTCCTCGAAAACCCCTTAGCACCTTCCAAGAAACTGTGTACTGGGTGCGCTCACGTGTGCGTGTGTGTGCCCCTGGTTGCCTACATGCGTGCGTTCCTGATGCTGTACAAGTGTGTGCTTCCTAAGCCTAAGTCTGCATATGTGCAAATAGGTATGGGGATGTAGATCCAGGAGGACCCGGCACAGTGTGTTATAGTGAGCATGTGGGGGTGGCGGGGAGGAAGAGAGAGAGAGAGAGAGAGAGAGTCGGCTCGCCTGTGAGGAATTTTTTGTTCATGTGCGGTTGCATGAGTGTGTCAGGTATGAGGTTGGACAGAGGGAGTTCAAAGTGTTTACACGTTACTTGTTTTTTGAAGTTCCCGGAAACCAATCATATGGCGAAGGCTCCCCTCTTGTGCGGTCCTCTACACAAAGGTCTCCGTACTTGATGCCAAGCTGCCTCTGCTCTTGGAGATCTGCATGACAGTGATGATGCTGCCTATGAGTATCATTGCTGGGTGCTAGTGTGCCTTGGTCACGGCAGGGAAGGGTCAGATATCCCTTTCCCTGGTGTCTTAGCAGAGCTTCCTGAAGGAGCCTAAAACATATGGCTGTGAGCCACGGGCACCAGGATTGCCAGCTCCTGCCTCTAGCCAGTATAATCCTTGGCTGCTCAATAGCAGGAAGTAGCAGGCAGGGATCTGGGCCAGAGAGGCCAAGGCAAGCGGGAAGACAAGAGTTAAGCAGACACTAGCGCAGAAAGGAGATGCCCAGATTCGCTGACCTGCTAACCTTGTATCTCCCTTATGCTCTCAGCAAGAGAGATGAGGTTGATTGTGAGAGAGGTGGCGGATCCATACACCAGCCACTTCCAGGACTGGCAAGGGCAGAGGCGGTGGGGAGCTGTGTCACACGGGTTCAACCAGGATGTGGGAAGATGGAGCAGGAGGGGAGGTGGAAAGTGTATTTGCCTAGGACCCTGGCCCAAGCCGTTACCAGCAGAATGGTCAGGGGAGGGATGTGCGGCTCTACACATCCTGTGCATCCCGGAAGGTCTGTGAGAACTAGTGAGAACTAACAGCAAACCCCCAAGGGGCCCTCTGCCCTTTTTGCTATGGCAACTCCAGTTGGAACACTGGCTCAAGTCAGCAGGAGGCGCCTAGTACCTGGCCATGTCACAGAGCTCCAAACCATATGGGCACTGCCCAGAGGCTTCCCAGCACCCCAGGTGCAAATGCACTGTTAGTGAGGCACCAGGAGGCCCTGCTGGCCTGTGAGCACCAACTGCCTACCTCTAAGCAGCCTCACTACCCCTCCCTTAAGGCTGTTCCTGTTGGAATGCAAATGAAAGCACACATCAACAAAGTGGGCAAGGAATGGAGAAACAAAACATCCGGCCACCCCCTGGAGGCTTTTCTGCATAGTGGGTCGCATATGTGCAGTCCTTCCTGCTCAGAAAAACACAGGGCTGCTGCCTAGCAAGCCAGGCAAGGTCTTCAGGTGGTCTTGGCCAAGGGGGCAGAGGCCGTTTCCAGACCAATCGGATGTCAGTCATAAAACCAGAAGGCAGGAAAGGAGTGCCGCTTCCCTCCTACCTTTGTCACAAACCTCCTGTGCACAGAAAAGGAGCAGAGGGGCTTGGGCACAGAGCAGGCAGACAACAGATTAGATAAATGGGGATTGGTGTTCACCAGAGGACTGAGAGATCCCAGGTGTGCAGAGGGTGAGAGCAGAGGGAGATTTGGGGAAGATAAGAAGGGCTAGGCCAGGGTGAGGCAGTTGTAATTTCCCCAGAAGAAGTGAAGAGGTGCATGGGGAGGTGTGCAGCCTGTGAACCTCAAGAGGAGGAGGGGGAAATTGGGAAGCAGAGGCAGAGGCAAAGAGGCAGTGACGCAGAGGCATGTGTGAGTTGAAAGCAGTCCAGAGCAGCAAGGCAGGGACAGGAGGGCTAGGAGAGAGAACTCGGAGGGAGTTATCAGCAAAGGAGGTATGTGTGCAGGGGACAAGCCTCAGGAACTCAGCTGCAGATGGCAGGTGGTGGCTAGGAAGGCCATGTTGGGCGCCCCACCACCCTGGGACCAAGTAGATGGGAGAAGAGGCAAGGGATTCTGGGGCACAGCCCTGCCCCATTCTCTGCACGCAGCGCTGTGCTTTAGGGTGTAGACCTGAGGGGTACCGAATGCCATCCTTGGTTGGGGCACTACTGGGGCATAATCATGTGGTCCTGTTACATTGACATTTCTGCCTTGATTGCTTTCCCCAAGAGTTTGTTGCTACCCAGGTCTCCGAAGCTGCATGGTTCAGGGAATGGGAGACTGGTGAGGACAGCAGGGGGAGGCCCAAGTGCCAATGGACTGTCCAGTAAGCAGCGCTGGGCTCCTTAGCCACGCCCACCACAAGAACAACACCCTGGACTTGAGCAAGAAGGACACAGTCCTCGAAAACCCCTTAGCACCTTCCAAGCCACTGTGTACTGGGTGCGCTCACGTGTGCGTGTGTGTGCCCCTGCTTGCCTACATGCGTGTGTTCCTGATGCTGTACAAGAGTGTGCTTCCTAAGCCTAAGTCTGCATATGTGCAAATAGGTATGTGGATGTAGATCCAGGAGGACCCAGCACAGTGTGTTATAGTGAGCATGTGGGGGTGGCGGGGAGGAAGAGAGAGAGAGAGAGAGAGAGAGACGGCTCGCCTGTGAGGAATTTTTTGTTCATGTGCGGTTGCATGAGTGTGTCAGGTATGAGGTTGGACAGAGGGAGTTCAAAGTGTTTACACGTTACTTGTTTTTTGAAGTTCCCGGAAACCAATCATATGGCGAAGGCTCCCCTCTTGTGCGGTCCGCTACACAAAGGTCTCCGTACTTGATGCCAAGCTGCCTCTGCTCTTGGAGATCTGCATGACAGTGATGATGCTGCCTATGAATATCATTGCTGGGTGCTAGTGTGCCTTGGTCACGGCAGGGAAGGGTCAGATATCCCTTTCCCTGGTGTCTTAGCAGAGCTTCCTGAAGGAGCCTAAAACATATGGCTGTGAGCCACGGGCACCAGGATTGCCAGCTCCTGCCTCTAGCCAGTATAATCCTTGGCTGCTCAATAGCAGGAAGTAGCAGGCAGGGATCTGGGCCAGAGAGGCCAAGGCAAGCGGGAAGAAAAGAGTTAAGCAGACACTAGCGCAGAAAGGAGATGCCCAGATTCGCTGACCTGCTAATCTTGTATCTCCCCTATGCTCTCAGCAAGAGAGATGAGGTTGATTGTGAGAGAGGTGGCGGATCCATACACCAGCCACTTCCAGGACTGGCAAGGGCAGAGGCGGTGGGGAGCTGTGTCACAGGGGTTCAACCAGGATGTGGGAAGATGGAGCAGGAGGGGAGGTGGAAAGTGTATTTGCCTAGGACCCTGGCCCAAGCCGTTCCCAGCAGAATGGTCAGGGGAGGGATGTGCGGCTCTACACATCCTGTGCATCCCCGAAGGCCTGTGAGAACTAGTGAGAACTTACAGCAAACCCCCAAGGGGCCCTGTGCCCTTTGTGCTATGGCAACTCCAGTTGGAACACTGGCTCAAGTCAGCAGGAGGCGCCTAGTACCTGGCCATGTCACAGAGCTCCAAACCATATGGGCACTGCCCAGAGGCTTCCCAGCACCCCAGGTGCAAATGCACTGTTAGTGAGGCACCAGGAGGCCCTGCTGGCCTGTGAGCACCAACTGCCTACCTCTAAGCAGCCTCACTACCCCTCCCTTAAGGCTGTTCCTGTTGGAATGCAAATGAAAGCACACATCAACAAAGTGGGCAAGGAATGGAGAAACAAAACATCCGGCCACCCCCTGGAGGCTTTTCTGCATAGTGGGTCGCATATGTGCAGTCCTTCCTGCTCAGAAAAACACAGGGCTGCTGCCTAGCAAGCCAGGCAAGGTCTTCAGGTGGTCTTGGCCAAGGGGGCAGAGGCCGTTTCCAGACCAATCGGATGTCAGTCATAAAACCAGAAGGCAGGAAAGGAGTGCCGCTTCCCTCCTACCTTTGTCACAAACCTCCTGTGCACAGAAAAGGAGCAGAGGGGCTTGGGCACAGAGCAGGCAGACAACAGATTAGATAAATGGGGATTGGTGTTCACCAGAGGACTGAGAGATCCCAGGTGTGCAGAGGGTGTGAGCAGAGGGAGATTTGGAGAAGATAAGAAGGGCTAGGCCAGGGTGAGGCAGTTGTAATTTCCCCAGAAGAAGTGAAGAGGTGCATGGGGAGGTGTGCAGCCTGTGAACCTCAAGAGGAGGAGGGGGAAATTGGGAAGCAGAGGCAGAGGCAAAGAGGCAGTGACGCAGAGGCATGTGTGAGTTGAAAGCAGTCCAGAGCAGCAAGGCAGGGACAGGAGGGCTAGGAGAGAGAACTCGGAGGGAGTTATCAGCAAAGGAGGTATGTGTGCAGGGGACAAGCCTCAGGAACTCAGCTGCAGATGGCAGGTGGTGGCTAGGAAGGCCAGGTAGGGCGCCCCACCACCCTGGGACCAAGTAGAAGGGAGAAGAGGCAAGGGATTCTGGGGCACAGGCCTGCCCCATTCTCTGTGCGCAGCGCTGGGCTTTAGGGTGTAGACCTGAGGGGTAACGAATGCCATCCTTGGTTGGGGCACTACTGGGGTGTAAACATGTGGTCCTGTTACATTGACATTTCTGCCTTGATTGCTTTCCCGAATAGTTTGTTGCTACCCAGGTCTCCGAAGCTGCATGGTTCAGGGAATGGGAGACTGGTGAGGACAGCAGGGGGAGGCCCAAGTGCCAATGGACTGTCCAGTAAGCAGCGCTGGGCTCCTTAGCCACGCCCACCACGAGAACAACACCCTGGACTTGAGCAAGTAGGACACAGTCCTCGAAAACCCCTTAGCACCTTCCAAGAAACTGTGTACTGGGTGCGCTCACGTGTGCGTGTGTGTGCCCCTGGTTGCCTACATGCGTGCGTTCCTGATGCTGTACAAGTGTGTGCTTCCTAAGCCTAAGTCTGCATATGTGCAAATAGGTATGGGGATGTAGATCCAGGAGGACCCGGCACAGTGTGTTATAGTGAGCATGTGGGGGTGGCGGGGAGGAAGAGAGAGAAAGAGAGAGAGAGAGAGTCGGCTCGCCTGTGAGGAATTTTTTGTTCATGTGCGGTTGCATGAGTGTGTCAGGTATGAGGTTGGACAGAGGGAGTTCAAAGTGTTTACACGTTACTTGTTTTTTGAAGTTCCCGGAAACCAATCATATGGCGAAGGCTCCCCTCTTGTGCTGTCCGCTACACAAAGGTCTCCGTACTTGATGCCAAGCTGCCTCTGCTCTTGGAGATCTGCATGACAGTGATGATGCTGCCTATGAATATCATTGCTGGGTTATTGGATAGAGGATATCCCTGTTCAATCCAAGTTAATCAAAGTGGTTTATAGAGAAATCCAGCTCATTGTATTTTAACAGTACTTATTAACTATTGAATACAGGATTGGTTGTTATTTTGAAATTGTATTTTTAGGAACACCAAATCTAATTTTATATACAGTTATACCAAGTATCTGTGTATAATTGTGAACTTCTAAGATTTACACAACAGTGCTTGGTAAGGTCTGCTTTGGGTCTTAAACAGTGCTCACAGGTGCTCTTAGATAGGCATTCCCAATCCAAATGGGCAGAAGAAACACAAGATGGCAAACAATGGAGTCATATCTCCCACTCAAAACAAGCAGGAAGCAGAGCAGTCAATCAAAGACATAGAAGAGAACCCTCAAAATGCTCTACAAAGTCTACTGATAAACATGTTAAATGAAAAGTTTGAATCCATCCATACATCAATCCATCCATAAAGTAATAGATGATTTCATGGCCTCAACAAAGAGAAAGATAAATGAACTTCAAGAGTCATATGAAAAGATAACTACCCAGCTAAAAGATTTGAGAGACAGCACTCAAAACCAAATTAATAATGTAAAGATGTCCATGCAGGACCTAAGAGATACTTCTAGCAAGGACATGGAAATCATCAGGAAAGACCAGTCTGAAGGAAAAGAGATTCAAAATCAAGTAACTAGCCTACAGTCTCAAGTAGGTGAAGCAGAGGATCAAATCTCAGGAGCTGAAGATTCCCTAGAGTCTATGGAGAAATGTCACACAAAAATACAAAACCAATCCAATCGATAAAACAGATCACTCCAGGAGCTCCAAGACACAAGCAGGAAGCACTATTTGAGGCGAATAGGAATTGAGAAAAACCAGGAGAAAGAAGTTAATGGAATATGCAACCTATTTAACAGAATATTAGCCAAGAACTTCCCAACTATCCAGGAAGGTAGGCCGATACAGATACAAGAAGCATTTAGAACCCCAAAGCGACCAGATCAGAATAGGACATCCCACTGACACATTGTGATCATAACAGGATCAGTAGAGTCCAAGGAAAGAATCCTTAAAGATGTTACGGAGAAGAAAGTAATCACAAATAAAGGAAAAGCAAGCAGAATTACCCCAGACTTCTCAGCAGAGACCATGAAAAGCAAGGGGATCCTGGAATGAGGTATGCCAAACCCTAAATAATAATAAATATCAACCAAGAATGCTGTACCCAGCTAAACTCTCATTCATAGCTGAAGGTCAAATAAAAGTCTTCCACAGGAAGGAAAAACTGAAACAATGTATCTCCACCAAACCAGCTTTACAGAAAATCCTCAAAGATGTACTATACAGGGAAAATAATCAAGATCCCAATACAGACAGAGAAATGAACCCTAAATAGAAAACCAGAATATTAGATCAAGAATTGGGAAGACACAGCTTTTAACAAGATAGCTACAATGAAAGGACAAATGATCATCTCTCAAACCTAACTCTCAACATTAATGGACTTAATTCTTCATTCAAACGACATAGGCTCATTACTTGGATCAAACATCAAGATCCGTCTTTCTGCTGCCTCCAAGAGACACATCTATCTAGCAAAAGCAAACTTCTTCTAAAGGTGAAAGGCTGGAATAAAATCTACCAATAAATGGCCCCCAAATGCAGGCTGGAGTGGAATTCTAGCATCAGATAAAATCGACTTCAAATGAAAAATGGTAAGAAGAGACAAAGAAGGTTACTACATACTAATAAAGCGATGTCTCCTACAGGAGGATATAACCATCTTAAATATCCACACACCAAATACAGGAGAACCCAACTTCATCAAACCAACACTACTGACTCTAAAATCACTCATAGTCCCAAACACATTGATTGTTGGAGACTTTAACACTCCACTGTCACCTCTGGACAGACCAACAGGCCAAAAACTGACCAAAGAATCCACAGAACTAATCAACTGCATAGACCAACTAGACTTAACCAACATCTACAGAATATTCCATCAAGCAATACCAGAATACACATTCTTTTCAGCAGCCCATGAAACATTCTCCAAAATATATCACATCTTAGGGCACAAAGAAAATCTGTACAAATTCAGAAGTATCAAAATCATTCCCTGCCTTCCCTCAGACCACAATAGATTAAAATTAAAGCTCAACTCAAACAGCCACCACACAAAATGATACAATCCATGGAGACTAAGCAACACACTGCTGAACCATCAGTGGGTCATTGAAGAAATTAGACCAGTAATTCAATATTTATGGCATTCAACCAAGGTGAGTGCACAAAGTACCACCTCCTTTGGGACACAGCAAAGGCAGTACTCAGACGAAAATTTATATCTGAGTGCCTACACCAACAATCTGGATAAACAGCAACTCAACAACTTACGGAATCACCTTAATCTTCTCAAAAGAGAACAAGAAGCCATACCCCCAAGTCAATAGATGGAAGCAAATAATTAAAATCGAATCAGAATTAAATATACTTGAGAGGGAGAAAAAAAACCATCGCAACAATCAACAAAACAAAGCCTTGGTTCTTTGAGAATATTAACAAGATAGTCAAATTCCTAGCAAACCTGACCAAAAAACGATGGCAGCACACCCACATAAACAAGATCCGAGATAAAACAGGTAACATCACCACAGAAACAACCAAAATTGAGAACACAATAAGGGACTATTTCGCAAACCTTTGTGCCAACAAATTCGAGAACCTGGAAGAAATGGATGATTTTCTAGAAAAAATTGATACCCCCAAACTCAACCATGAAGATTTAAACCTTCTAAACAGACTCATACCCAGCCTTGAAATAGAAACAGCAATAAGTGATTTCCCATCAGAGAAAAGCCCATGTCCAGATGGAATCACAGCAGAATTCTACAAGGCTTTCCAAACAGAAGTCACACCAATATTTTTCAAAATCTTCAATGAAATTGAAAGAGAACGTTCACTACCAGACTTATTCTATGAAGCCAGTATAGCCCTCATCCCAAAACCAGGCAGGGACTCATCAACAAAACAGAACTATAGAACGATTTCCCTGATGAACATAGATGCAAAAATTCTCAACAAAATTCTGTCCAATCGACTTCAACAGGTCATCAAAAATATCATACACCATGTTCAAACTGGATCCATCCCAGGGATGCAAAGTTGGTTCAATATACGCAAGTCAATTAATGTAATCCACCACATCAACCAGAGCAAGGTAAAGAACCACATGGTTATATCTCTGGATGCAGAAAAGGCGTTCGATAAAATCCAGTACCCATTTATGATAAAAATCCTGGAGAAATTGGGATTCCAAGGAACATTCCTGAATATAATAAAGGCAGTTTATTACAAACCAACAGCAAGCATAATTCTAAATGGTGTAAAGCCAAAGCCATTCCTTTGAAAATCAGGAGCAAGATTGAGATGTCTGCTCTCTCCCCTCCTCTTTAACATTCCTAGCCAGAGCAATTAGGCAAGAAGAAAACAAAAAGGGGATCCAAATAGGAAAAGATGAAGTTAAGCTTTCTCTCTTTGCAGATTACATGATCCTATACCTAACGAACACCATAGACTCTACTCCCTAGCTACTAGAGCAGATCCAAAACTTTGGCAAAGTTGCAGGATATAAAATAAACCCTCGAAAATCAACAGCCTTTCTATATGCTAATAACACGAAGACAGAGGCTGAAGTCAGGAAAGCAACTCCCTTTGCAATAGTCTCAAAAACACAAAATACCTAGAAATAACCTTAACCAAAGAAGTGAAAGACCTCTATGATTAGACTGTTTGGTGTAAGTGAACTGAACATCTCCGTGGGGGGGGGAAAGGAAAGGGGGAGGAGGGAGAGGGGTATGAGGGACAAGGTAACAAACTGTACAAGAAATGTATCCAGTGCCTAAAATATGAAACTGTAACCTTTCTGTACATCACTTTGATAATAAAAATTTGAAAAAAAAAAAAAAAGAACTAAGGAAATGGAAAAACCTCCCATGCTCCTCGATTGGGAAGATTAATATAGTCAAAATGGCAATATTGCCAAAAGCTATCTACAAATTCCATGCAATACCCACTAATATCCCAACACCATTTTTTAATGAAATTGAGGAAGCAATCCAGAAATTTATATGGAAAAATAAATGACCCCCCGACTAGCAAAAACAATCCTAAGCAGAAAGAACAATGCCGGAGGAATTACAATACCAAACTTCAAGCTGTATTATAAAGCTATAGCTATAAAAACAGCTTGGAATTGGCAATGGAACAGGCCTGAAGACCAATGGAACAGAATTGAAGATCCAGCAGTGAACACACAGAACTAAGCCCCCTTAATCTTTGATAGAGGAGCTAAAAAAATACGATGGAAGAAAGATAGCCTCTTTAACAAATGGTGATGGCAAAACTGGTTCAACACCCACAACAAAGCAAAATTAGATCCTTATATATCATCCTGCACCAAAATCAATTCCACATGGATCAAAGATCTTGAAATTATAACAGATACCTTGAAAGCACTAAAAGAAGTAGGAGAAACACTTGGGCTCCTTGGCACAGGACAGACCTTCCTTAACAAAGAGCCATAAATGCTACAAATCACAAAAAGGACGAGCAAATGGGATTGCATCAAATTGCTGAGCTTCTGCAGGGCAAAGGACATAGCTCACAAGATGAATGGAAAGCCTACAGATTGGGAAAAGATCTTTATCAGCCATACAATGAACAAAGACCTCATATCTAAAATATATGCAGAACTACAAAAAATTAAATTCCTCCAAAACAAAACCGCAAAGAACCAACAGCCCCCTCAACAAGTGGGCTAAAGACTTACAAAGAGACTTCTCTGATGAGGAAATGAGAATGGCCAAGAGTCATATGAAAAAGTGCTCTACATCTCTGGCCATAAAAGAAAGGCAAATCAAAACAACACTGAGATTCCATCTCACCCCAGTAAGAATGACCTATATCAAGAAAACTAACAATAATAAATGTTGGAGGGGATGTGGACAAAAGGGAACCCTACTTCATCGTTGGTGGGAATGTGAACTTGTTCAGCCACTCTAGCAAGTGGTATGGAGATTTCTCAGAAGGTAAACATAGAGCTCCCTTATGATCCAGCAGCCCCACATTTGGCATCTACCCAAAGACCACAGAGAAGAACACACAAAAGCCACCAGCACAACAATATTCATCACAGCACAATTTGGCATAGCTAAAATATGGATCCCACCCAGTAACGCTCAGTAGATGAATGGATCAGGAAAATGTGGTACATATACACAATGGAATTTCATACCTCTGTCTCAAAGAATGACATTGCCGCATTTGTAAGGAAATGAAAGGACTTGGAAAAAATTATCCTAAGTGAAGTGAGCCAGACCCAAAGAAACATGGATTCTATGCTATGAATAGGATTCCCTCTTCTCATAGGGAATAGTTAGCTCAGGTTTAGGCTAGTCACAGCAGAGGATCACAAGAGCCCAACAGCAATACTCTTATGAACACATAAGATGAGGCTAAGTGAAACAACCTCCATTTTATGGAAACAACTGTTATATCACTGCTGTAATTACTTTCAACATGCCATGTGTAACTGTAGCTTCTACTGTTGATGATGCTCTTGTATCCCCTTCCTGCGGTTGTACCTTCACTATCAGTTTATCTTATTTGAGTACTTTGGAAACTGTATATACTGGTATTAGAATTAGGAAAGTAAAAGGGAATACCAAAACCGAGAGATACAAGATAAAAAGACAAACGACTACAAAGGCAATGCTTTCAAAACTGTTTGGTGTAAGCCAAGTGAACAACTCTGGGGGGAGAGGGGCAGGGGGAGGGGAGGGTAAGTGAGGGAGGAGGTAACAAACAGTATAAGAAATGTATCCAATGCCTAACATATGCAACTGTAACCTCTCTGTACATCACTTTGACAATAAATAAGAAAAAAAAATGTTTTTCCTATGAGGAAAACAATACAGTCTAGGTTTCTTTAGGTCTGGCTCACCTCACATAGTAAATTTTTTTTGGAATAATTAGTACATGTTTAGGCTAGTCAAAGCCGAAGTCATAATAGCCCAATAGCTATGCCCTTATGGACACTTAAGATGATGCTAAGTGAAATGAGCTCCATGTTATAAAAACAAGTGGTATATCATTATTGGAATTATTTTCAACATGCGATATGAATCCGTACCCTTTTTATTTTCTCTCGTATTCCCTTCCTGTGGTTTTACCCCCACTATCACTGTATCTCATCTGAGCACCCTGGATACTGTATATACGTGTATTAGAGCTAGGGAAGAGAAAGTAAATATCAAAATCAATAGACAAAGGATAAAAATACAAACAACTCCAAACAAAATACTCACAAAACCATTTGGTGTAAACCAACCGTACAACTCGTGGGTGGAAGGGGAAGCAGGAGGGAAGAGGTAGGCATGTGGAGGGGAGGAGGAGCTAACATATTTGACAAGAAATGTACTCACTGCATTTTATATGAAACTGTAACCCCTCTGTACTTCACTTTGACAATAAAGGAGAAAAAAGACAATAAATATTTTTTAATGATTCTGAAACACCTAACATTTCTGAGAGTTATAACATATAATGCTTAAGATTCTCATGTTAAAAACTAACATTTAGAATCAACACTCTCTTTCTCTGGCAATAGGAAAACTACCAACACATACACTGTTTGTGAATAAAGGTAAACATTTCCCTCAAAGAACTGCTAATCACCATACATTTCCTTGCTTCATTCCTGTTATTTACTTCAGCCATTCTCTGGCCATAATCTGAGTGAAACCAGCCAAAAGGTACAGACACTGAGGCAGGTAGGGACAGGTAGCATGAACACACCAAGGTGGCTGAGGCCTGAGCTATTTTGGATACTATAACCTCAACATTAGGCAAAGGTAGTGAGAGAGGAAGAGAGAGATCAGGAAAAGTAGAAGCCAAATGGCTGCTAGGTATAAAAATCTAGAGAAGTGTGGACTCAAGACAGTTGTCAGAAGCTGCAACACAAAAATGAATAAGATGGAAATTAGATGGGATGTTCAAGGAAATAACCAAACGAGAACATAAAACAAACTAAGTCAAAGCTAGGACAGCGAAAAGAGTAGCGCAAAATTCGGGAGGTGGCAAACATGGCCTGCGTTTATTAAAAAAAAAATAAAATAAGCTTCTCCACAAGCACAAACATCTCTCCAGCCTTCCTTCTCTCTCTACTCATAGAATAAGCATTCCCTCCTCTGCAGCTTTTGCTAGCAAGAGACACGTGATCTTTTTGTTAGATTATGAAACAAATACCAGTGATGAGCCAAAAACTTAAATATAGTAAGAGAGTTGGGACAGCACTGTGTTCACTCTGTGAGAAATATCCAACAGGAATGTGCAGTGTCTTTATTCAACAACATTTCTTTACTCGAATCACAAAGATTATGATTAAAGCATGTCTTTAACCCTCTCATATCTTGCTATCCTATTTATTCTTGTGTTAGACATTTACAATGACCACTCTTAGGAATCTAGAAAGTTCTGAGGAAGTACTGGTGGCGGGGGGGTGGTGCTTATCATTACTTCCCAAAGCATAAGGGTGAAAAACAGCAGCTCATCAAGTGGAGGCAAGGGGAGAGCGGGAGACAAATGAAGGGGAAGGGGGGAATTGTAGTCAAGAATTCATTGTACATACTACAAAAGTAAGAAAACGGAAGGGCTGGGCAGAGGAAGGAGGGGCAAGAATGTTGAAAGGGGTGAGGTGGGTTAAGATGGGCCATATTCATAAACTGCTTTGTCAAATGGCAACTCCTTTGCACAAATACTTAAAGATAGTTTTTGTAAGAACTCAGAAGCTCTTCCCTTCACAGTAGTAGGACAAATTATTAGTTCCTACGCACAGGGACTAGAGTCTTTCAGGTCAGTTGTGTTTTGGTGGGGTTTTGGTTTTTGAGCCAGCACTGAAAATTGAACTCAGAGACTGGGCTATGTCCCTTAGCTTTGTCACTCCATACTGGCCTGCTACCCCATGAGAAATAGCACAATTTCGGGTACTTTGGTGGTTCATGGAGGATGGATGTCATGGACTTCCCTGCCCAGGGCGGGTTTCAAAGCACAATCCTCCAAACTCATGAGGATCTGGGATTACAGGCCTGAGCCACAGGCTCCAGTTTCTAATGAGCTTTGGTCATCAAAAAAGGGATAGTATAATTTTAAGGTTCACAGACATTAGTGCTACCTTTGGATCCTATGATATAAAGCCCCAAAGACCCGTCCTTTAAATAACTAATCAAATAAAAAATAAACAATTGTCTTATAATTAAATAATCATAAGACAGGGAAATAGAGACAAAATAATCATTAGTAATATAAACATAAAAATGGAAAAAAGCTTACCAAAGAGTTGATTCCTATATAGTTTAAGACTATAGGGAAAGTAAGCTGGAAGCCAGTGGCTGTAGCCAGTAATCCTAGCTATTCAGGAGGCTGAGATCTGAGGATCGAGGTTCTAACCCAGCCTGGACAGGAAAACTCTGTGAGACTCTTCTCTTCAATTAACCACCAAAAAGCTGGAAGTACAGCTATTGCTCAAGTGACAGAGTGCTAGCCTTAAGCAAAAAAAGCTCAGGGACTGTGTCCAAGCCTGAGTTCAAACCCAGGGAACAGCAAAAATATAGGTAGGTAGGTAGGTAGGTAGGTAGATAGATAGATAGATAGATAGATAGATAGAGTTTGTGTTGCAATGGAAAACCATGCACTCTACATCACTCTCTTCCTAATTCATTCCACTACTATGTAACAGGATAAATAGCAGAGAATAGCAAAGGAAAATAAATATTTGTTAATTGGCGATGTCTTTCTTGCTATAGTCATATAGTTTCTTTCGAAGTGCAATTGGCTTCTCTTTCTCACTTGGAAAAGTCCACTTTGACTCTATTTACATATTCCATTTCAATTACTTCTGAACTAAAGAAACAATAAAACCACTGTTTCAGTCTTAAAATTCTTCTTTGAACCATTATGGAATCATAATAGTTACTTCTTTGGTAATTAAAGTAACACATAGTCACTTGGCCTCTGTATACTTCCATGCCATCATGACTGGTCATGATTTCACTTAAGAAAATGATCCCTTAATAGAAACAACATGTCACTTTATGGGACGTGGGAGGAGTTTTGCTATGGGTCATGAACATCCCTCTGCTCCACAATAGATTGAATACTAAGTGCAGGCCCTGGAAAGGCAGGGCCCTGCCACCTGAGTCCCATATGCGTAAGTTCCAAGCTGAGGGAAAGTCAGGTCAAACAACACCAATGCAATGGAAGGAAACCAGAGTTTAGATTCCTGCTACAGAATTGCAAAGCAGAGTACAGGAGAGGGGCCTGACTAGAATGAGGGTTGTTTGGGAGAGTGCACCTTCTAGTTTGTTCTTCTATACATGGATGGCCACAACATGAAGCCCACTGGGGTAATGTGTGCTCCATGAAAGCCTGGTGGAGTCACATTTCTACATCTACTCTTAAGTGTCCTGTATTTACTCTTGAGTTTCAACCATTCTTAATCTTCTCATCATATCCCATAAATGTGAAAGCAGTGTGAAGCTTTAAAATGCTAGTTGCACATGATTACAATTAAACAATGTGGAGACTCCTAAGAAATGGGAAATGATGAGGAAGGGATACATGATGCGTGTAGGAATTCTTTGTGACTGATTATAAAATTCTTTTTTCTGGGATTTCTGCTTCAAGACTGATGGTAGAAGCAAAGGTTTTCCTGCTTTAAAAAAAAAGGTGTAAAAGAATAAAATGTCCTAGACTTCTTAATCCAAAGATACCTTGTGTTATAACAATTAGACATTTTCATATTCATAAAATGGTAACATAAATTTTATTACCACACCAGCATTTCATTTATTCCTAGCCTGATTTCCACACTAATCTCAACATTCAAGAAAATATCTCAAAAGTAGCTGAAATTTAGGGCATTGAATAACATTGCACAGAAGAAAAGCATATACAAGAACATAAAAAGCTATGGTTTCTTCACTGAT
This sequence comes from Perognathus longimembris pacificus, assembly GCF_023159225.1. NCBI lineage: Eukaryota > Metazoa > Chordata > Mammalia > Rodentia > Heteromyidae > Perognathus > Perognathus longimembris. Next base: position 5,895 of record NW_025959173.1, on the reverse strand, counting down.
GTAATTTCACAATGTTAGAGTTTTTCTTTTATTAAAAACTACCAGTTGCAAAGACATGACTGGAAAGTTCAGGCACATGGGTCCGCCTTCCTGCCTCAGGTCCTGGGCAACTACCAGACAATCTGCAGGGTTATGAGATAAAGTCACGAATACAGTGTGTTTGGCTAAATATTTTTAATAGATTATAATACCTCTGTTTGGCTCAAATAAATTATCCAGCCTTATTTGGTCCACTTTCCCATTTCATGGTTGGCTGATCATTGAATTCTCTCAGAAAGCAAAGCAATGAAGAAAAGGGGAAAAAAGAAGAAAGATGAAAAAAGGAGGAGGAAGGGGAAAAAAGAAGAAAGGTGAAAAAAGGAGGAGGAAGGAAGGAAGGGGGCCTGAGGAGGAGGACAGAGGACAGAGGAGCAAAATTCAGGAAGTCAGGAAGTCAGGTACTGGTGGCCAATGCCTACAATCCTAGCTATTCAGAAATGAGATCTGAGGATCACAGTTCAAAGCAAGCCTGGGCAGGAAAAGTCTACAAGACACTAAGCTCCAACCACCAGATAGTTCAGAGTAGAGCTGAGTGCAGCCTTGAGCAAAAGATACTCAGTGCCCAGGCCCTGAGTTCAAGCCCCAGGTCTGTCAAAACAAAAAGTCATTTTTATGTTCCAGACTTCCTTGAAGCCCATAGTTTGAAACGATATACGGAAGGGAAAACTATCACTCAACAAAGCTCAATAGCTTGTAGAGCTGCTGTGTCATTCTATTGCATGTCCTACCAGACACGTATAAAATGTGCTTTGCTTGGCCAAAGAGCTATCCACAACTCCCTGCTCAAACACCTGATGACAGTGGACATTCATTTCAATGGGAACAAGATAGTCTTTCAATTTTCCTTCTGTTGTACTCGTTACAATGTGGCCAGATTTACACTCTCTCTGTGAAATGCATTGGATTTCTCAGTCAATATTGGCTACAATATTAGTAATTTCTCAAGATCTTGCCTGTCATTTAAATGCAGACACAAAACTCACAGTATCCTCCTGGATTCCATTTCAGTTTCAACATAGAACCATCATCATTTTACCAAAGACCAACTTTCTTACAGCATAGTTTCTATAAATAATGCACAAAAAAATACTCTGCATATGCAAATTCAACCAATTACAGATTGTACATCTTTAAGGGAAAAGCAGTGCATCTGTACTAAAACACATTCACACTGTTTTCTTGTCATAATGCCCTATAATATGGTATAAAATCTAGTTACACATTATTTCAATTATATTACTTACTGTAAGCAATCTAGAGAAGACAAAGTATATGAAGGATGTTTGTAGTTTATATGCAAATATTATACTGTTTTATATCAAAAGAACTTCATTAGCCAAATGGGTTGTAGAGCCAACCCACTTCAGATACTAAGGGACATTGTAATTTGGGGGAAAGTTATGTTGCAGATACTATTTGGCCAGCTAAACATTAACTGCTCAACAAAACTCTAGTGTTAACAATAACTATATTAAAAAGTTAATGGCAGCAGCAACTTGTTGACAAGACTCTATGTGCGTATGTGTGAAGAATAAAAGCTCAAAGGAGCAAGGTGCCAGTGGCTCATGTCTGTAATCCTCAAGAGAATGATTTCTGAGAATCAAGGTTCAAAGAAAGCATGCACCAGAAAGTCTCTTATCTACAATTAATCACCAAAAAATCAGGAAACAGAGCTGTGGTTCAAGTGGTAGACCACTATCCTTGAGTGCAAAGGCTAAGGGATAGCACTCAGGACCTGTGTACAAGCCCTGGTGCAGGCACCAAAAAGTAAAAAAGCACAAAGAAAAATGAAAAAATGCACAGAAACATGTCAAAACCTGGGATGACTTAAAGGCTTTAAAAAAATCTCAGACTTTAAGGCAGACGGATGGGGTGAGAGATGTTGATGTTTGTGATGTATATCACAGTGGGTTACATTGTGCATTTCCCCAACTTTCTAGTGCTAACAGATTAAGGAATATGTTCCTCACTTTCAATGAGGAACATTGAGCTCTTTTGGAAGAAAAGGGAGAAGGAAGAGGAGGAAAAGAGGTGAGAAGAGTGGGAGAAGAGGCGAGAGGAACCGATAACAAAGAAGACTATCTAGACATATATTCTGACTCCCAGTTATACCATAATGTACAAGCCAGAGCTTGCTACAATTTACTCAATTAGAGTAAATATGATCATTGTATTTTATAACGTGTGAATATATTTTAAATACAAGAATTAAAGCTTCATGTCCATAATGAAGACCAGAACGCCTATAAATTGAAATTATAATTTTTTTTTACATTTTAGGTGTCAAAGCCTATAAGTATGCCCTTATAACAAAAACTGCATGAATCTAGTGATCAATGTAAGGAACACATTATGAAGGGAAATGAATACATTTCAACTACAATTCGTGAAGAGAATAAGGCCTTCAACTGAAGAGGCAGTGACATCTCTGGATGCAATGACGTCAGAAGTGTCATCGTAATTCCAAATTATCCTGTACTCATAGAAATTCCAAATTTTGAGGGGAAGAAGTTCCACAGTAAGTTGAATGACAGTATTAATTCCACTTATTCTAGCTGTTGGAATACTAGCCCAAAGTTCATGGCTGTGGCTGTATCTACTATACACAAGTGCAACATTGACTGCATTTCAGGTATCTTAGAGCTGATGGGTTGGAGAAACTATTTGCTTTCTCTACTGATTTTGTCCATCACCAAAGAAGACAAGGGATAGCTCGCAATTCAATTGGGAAGAAACTGGTGGAGCAGTGAACTCCTATTTAGCTCAGTTCCTCCTATCTCCACGTAAGAATCACCATTGTTAACACAAATTGGGGAGGGATGGGGGCATTGTGAAATTCCATGGCACTTTAAACCACCCCACCAAACTTCACCCATCTTGGCAAGCCAGGTTAGGTAGCAATGCTTCTAGGTGTAGCCAGTCATATCCTGGGTTTCAGGTTTCAGCCTGCAGCTCAGAGTCATCCATAAACAGTTTTCACATTCTCCACTTCCACCAAACCACCCCAGAAAGTCTCTAACATGGTAAGGAGGGCACCCAAACAATTTTTCATGATAGGTCTTGGATGGCTTCCATTTGGGTCATGTCACAGTGTTGATTTTACACCCTTACAAAGCAATCAGAAGCAGAGCAGACTGTGGCCTTGAAAGAATGCTTGCTCCCACACATCGAATAAGGTACAGTGAATTGAAATTCCATATAGTATTGGTATCCTTTTACATAATTACCAACGGAATTACTACAGTGAGAAAGGGAAAGGAAGCCAGACATCGTGGCACACTTCTGTTTCCCAGATACTGGGGAACAGAGGTAGGGAGGAGCACAGTCTTGAGACCACCTGATCAAATGAAAAGCAGGGGAGGGAGGGGAGGAGGAGTTAAGGGGAAGAAGAGTGAAAAGGGCAGAGGAAAAGGGAGAAAGGTGGAAGAGATAGAGGAAGGGGAGGGCTGGCCAGCCCAAAAGACTATCCAAAGATAACTCAAAAGCCAAAAAAAAAAAAAAAAAAAGGAACTGGAGGAGTGGTTTAAATGAAGCAAGGAAAAGGCCTCAAATTCCAAGCCAAGCATCACAGAGCAAGAATTGGAAGAATTAGCTTCTTCAATTGTAAACAAGGCAGACAAAAGAGAACAAGAACACCCCTTCAAAAGGCAACTTGTCCTTGTCCACTCTCAGCAGAAAAGTCACTGAGCATGTCATGTCCAGCCTGTTGGATTCATTAGGCCTCAGAAAGACTTACTGGGGATATTTGTGGGGGCACCCTCATCACTGTTCCCTGTTCTGTGTCACAGGAAGTGGAGAATATCTGCCATTTTCATTTCCATAACATTCACCATCTCAAGTTGCTTATTCAAGTTTCTTAAGGTAAAACTGTTTCTGTTCTCTATATCATTGAAAATGTATACAGCAAGACATGGAGTTTTATATGCTCAAATCCACTGGATTAGCAAAGGAACACAAAGGCTCTGACACCAGGGGGAAGAATGCTCTATCTCAAAGCAAGCGTGACCATTTACGTCCATCACCATACTGGGGCGACCTCAATCCATCACCAGGATCTGTACTGCTCCCACTTGGGAATGAGGGGGTACTTGCGCTTGTTGGCATTTACTCCCATTTTGTAAATAGTCATTTCATAAGTATAGAGGATACCTTAAGAAGTATCTACTTTCTGTGTATGCTCATACTAGGGCTTGAACTCAGGGCCTGGGCAATGCCCCTTAACTTTTTTGCTCAAGGCTGGCTTTCTATCACTTGAGCCACAGCTCTACTTTGGCTTTTTGGTGGCTATTGAAGGTGAGAGACTCATGGAAATTCCTGCCTAGGCTGGCTTTGAATCTCAACCTTCAGATTGCAATCTCCTAAGAAGCTAGAATTATAACTGAGCCACCACCAGATGGCTTCTAGTCTCACTTTTTACCTGTAGCTGTTAAACACTCCACACAAGAAGTTCTCAACTTTAATCTCACTATTCATAGAATAGAATAGACTATCATCATATAGAACAGGCTGTCCATTCTATATTAAAAATCATGTTTAGAAAGTGGCTCAGGTGGTAGAGCTGAAGAGCTCAGGGACAGAGCCCAGGCCCAGAGTTCAAGCCCCATGACCAAGAAAAAAAATATCATGTTTCTTTCATTTGGAATATCAGCAGATCAGCTACCAGTGTACCTTTATCTACCTATCCATCAATTCTTAGAAATTCAAAAGGCAACCAACAAACTTTGTATCCATTCCTACAGATTTTCTCAGGAGCCATATTTTCTTCTATTATGAATTTCTGAAACATAAGTATAGTTTTCTTTCTCTACCACCAAACCATTTAAACAACTTCCCATATTGTAAACATTTCATAGATTTAGGTTATATGCTCCAAAATGCACGCCTCTTGATTTTGCTTATCCCACATGGAAAGTCCTTTTCAAATTAACATTTGGTGTCATCTTCATGGAACTAGAAACTCCATGAGGATACAGGGCAAGTCTGCCTTATTTGCTCCCCCCCAAAAATAATCCCAAAATCTGGTACTGTTTAGAATTTATGCTAGGTAGAGAATTGACTAAGATTCTAAATCGTTATTGCCCAGCTATTACTTACAATGATATGACCAGTTTGTAAAAAGCCATATGTGGAAATGATTTGCACAAGATTGTGTAACATGTTAATGAAAAAGCCAAGGTGGCTTTCTTCATTTCCTATTCTACATGGATGACACCACAGAGGTTCTTATACCTGTTTGCATTTCCTTAGCCTCAGGTCCTCAGCTCCTCCCACTAGCCCCCAGATCCACCCATACCTAATGAGCCACTCCTACTCAATACCTATCTACTTCCCCTTTACCCCCAGAGAGAGAAGCTGCCACCTGGATAAGGTGCAGACACCATGTAGCTCCCTCTCCCATGGGAACTATGGCCCCACTTATAAACCTCCTTTTGAACCTTTTCTCCTGTCTGTGATGATCTCTGCATGGTCCTCTGGGATGGCTGGGACATATCTTTTCAACACCTAATAGGCTGAGGAGGCCAATGGTACTGATGAATGAGTTCTTATCACTTGAATGGTGTATCCATTCCCATCGTTCTTCATTGGCTGGACAGAGAAACCTTTCTGTAAATATGCCTGCTTTATGCATACTTCATGGAAGATCCAAAGAACACAACCTGAAGTAGAATTCTGTAGCCATAGTGACGAGCCAAGTTACTCTCTTAGAGACAGTCAGGTATGACAGGGATCAAGCCACAAATAGCAGCTGTTATTTCCTTGTCTCTGCCATTGCTAACGCAAATCTGCTAAACATAGCTTTGATGAATTATTTGGGGTTCTTAAAAGAAAATTTTCTTTTGGTTTTCTAGAGCGTCT